>NC_056742.1:263838394-263993394 GCF_019279795.1 Protopterus annectens | reverse complement strand
ACTTATATTGCTATATAGCATATAACCTAAGCAACATTGTATAAATTATTCAATTCCTGCCTTTTTGTAAATAAGAAACATTTTTATAAAACCATCACTTACTGTGTAGCCAATCACACGTTTATGCAAATGAAAACAAACCACACTACACAATCCTAGTTGCAAGCATTTTACATCACAAACCATACTGACACACACCCAGTTGCAAACATTCATCAATTGTAATCTACATAGTCTTTTTCAGTTAAGCATTACATAGTTAATTTAAGTTGTGTCACCTTTTAAACCTCATTCCTCCCTGGTATGTACTGTTCCCTCAATTTCCATTTTTTCCTATGTAGTTTGCTCCTACCCTTTTCTAAAGAGCTGAATTCCAGTTTTATCTCTGTTACTATATTCAGTACTTCTAGTATAGTTGGTTTAGATTTTGATTTCCATTTTCTAGTAATTGCTTTTTTTGGGTGCCACCTCTTCAGATCAATCTGCCGACCCAACATCCCTGACAGTACATCCAGCAGGGAATCCTTAAAATCCACCAGTTCACCGCACTCACATCTCCAGGCAAAAATCCTAAATCTAGATTTTGTTGCATATTTGGGAGACATACATATATCCTCCCATTGTTTCTTTGTGAATTGCTTATTCAGTGTCTCTTCCCAATCCTTTCTAACCTCCTCTGATAGATTTTTATAGTTATGCAATATTTTATATGCTCTACTAATTATTCCTTTTTTAATGTCAGCTTCTGTTCTAGATTCTACTAAAAACTCTACCAGTGCTGGTCTTTCATTTAGGACCCCTCTATGGCTTTCTCTTTGCCTATACTCTGATATCAAGCCTTAATAGGGAAGGCAATCTCTAACCTGCAATCCAAATAAATTCTTGGTGTCTTCCCATTCTGTCATCTTTCCCTTACTGTTTATTTGCTGTTTCCTTTGCCAGTTTTCTCCAGTAAATTCTAGTTCCTTCTTGCTTATTGTCTATATCCCTAATTGCAGTCATCCCCATCAGCAGAATCTCCTTTTTCCAATCCCACGTTGGCTTAGTTCTTAGAATACTTTCTGGTACTTTATGGATGTAATATTCTGTATTATTATTGTTATTCTCCATAAAGGCCTGCATCCAAAATCCCAGTCTCTCCTTGTTTCTTGAGCTTCCCCCTGTTTCATCATCATCCCTTACCATTTTGAAATAGTCTTCTGCTTGTGCTTTGTATAGGAGTCTTAACTGTGTAGCTCTGATATATACCCATTCAGATTAGGTAAATCCAGTCCGCCCTCTTCTGAAAGAATCGGTTTATCCCACTTGACTGTTGCAGTCTTCCCCTCCCAGATAAAGTCCTTCAGCTCTTTATTAATTGCTACCTATAACTTCTCTGGTTGATAAAAGTATGCTTGATCTGTGTGTAAGACTAAAGGAACTAAAAACATTTTAATGGGTTGTATCTTATCAATATCCATATTACAAAGCTTCCATTTTCTCAGTTTTTGTATCATCTTTTGTTTAGTTTCTTCCCACATATCTTTAGCTGTCACACTCGAATCATTTTTAATCCTTACACCTAAATACTTAATTTTATCATGCCCCCATTAATATGGATATTCCCAAACCAATTTGTGTGTGGGTACATAATTTACTGCTACTGCCTTTGTTTTAGCTTCATTAATTTAGTATCCCGAAAGGATCTGAAACTGTCTCAAAACGTTCCACAACACTGTAATGTCTCTTTCTGGTTTTGTCATGTATAAAATATCATCTGTAAATAAAGCCAACTTTTCTTGACTACTATACCAATTGTATACTTGAATTTCTGAGTCCTTTATTTTCTTTGCCAGTGGTTCTAAATATAATGCAGATAATTAAGGGGAAAGAGGGCACCCCTGGCTGGTTCCTCAACTCAAGTAGAAATTATCAGAGAGGACCCCACCCACTTTAATTTTCGCCTCCGATCTTTCATATATCCTCCTAATCAACCTTATAATTTTTTCAGGAAATACAAATTGCCCTGCCCATAAAGTCCCAGCTTAGTCTGTCAAATGCTTTCTTTGCATTAAGACCCACCAACAATTGTATTTTCTTACATTATGTTTCCCTCTGAATCATCAGTGTTCTGTTAATGTTGTCAGTTGTTTGCCTCCCCTCGACAAAACCACATTGATCCATGTCTGTCAGTTTTTTTTAGCCGTTATAGACACAAACACTTTATAATCATGGTTTAGTATTGAAATGGAGCTGTTTGAAGCTGGATCTAGTGGCTCTTTACTCTCGTAAGGTTTTATAGCTGCTACTGCCTTCTTCCACGACGTTGGTACTTCTCCCCTTAAAATACTGTTAAAACCTTCCAGATCTTTATCAGTTTTTCCTCCTAACTTCCAAACTTCCACAGGAATAACATCTATTCCTGGGAGCTTTTGTGTAGATTGGTTATACATTTCGTCTCCTCCTATCCTAACCGTTAGTAATCGAGTCTCTTCTACCTCTAACCTTGGCATATTTAATTCTTCCATAAACATTTCTCTTTGTATCTTTTCTGGATTTTCATATTTCTTTGCTTTATAGAGACTTTCATAGAATTTCTTAAATATTTCTAATACCTTTACAGGATCTCTTGTTGCCTTCCTTATTTCAGGCACCCTAAGTTTGGTGGTAGCCCTTTCTACTTTCTGTTGCCTGAGTTGTGCTAAAAGTTTCTGTGATCTAGTGTTATCAAAAAACAGTTATTTAATAGCAACCTTATTAAACTCATGTATATTATCAAGGTAATTCCTTATTTTCTGTTTAGCATTCTGCAATTGATCCAGTTCCTGTTCTTTGAGATTCCTCCTATTCTGCAATGCTGTAACATTTGTCAGTCCCTCTAAATAATTCTTGTTGTTTCTTAACCATAATTCCTTTTTTTTTATTTCCAATAAACTCCATCTTATTTTATCCCACTCCCTAACTATATTTTCAGAAGAAATTTCTATCCTGTCGAACAACTCCTGAATAATCTCCACTACCCTTTCCTTAAATGTGTCTCTTTTCAACAGATAGGTGGGAAAACGCGAATGTCTCATTTTTATTTCATTACCTTGTACTTTTATTTTGGCTATTATTGGTACATGATCTGAAATAGTTGTTGGAAGCGTATCAAGACCTTCAGTTAAATGTTATTTTATTTATTTTTTATTTATTTTATTTTTGTTATTGTATAAATGCATATGTTTGTGTGAAATATAAATTGTCTAGCCTACCCCAGTTTTTATATCTTGGGGAATATGTAAATTCACTCCAAACTCTTATTATTGAATTCACACATTTTATGTATATCACATTTTTTAAGTGTGCCGTTCCAGCTTTTGAGTTTCATGCATACACTGTTTGGAAGGTTGAACTTTTATACAGTTGTTTCTTGACATATTCATTTGAGCCTATGTCACATCTTATAAAACTTCTTGTTTTATTGAAAACTCTGAAACAAAAAAAAAACACCCCAATACCCCCTAAAAGCTATTAACTTAATTCTAACACACAAAGTAATGTGCACCTTCAGATATTGACGTTTTACTCTCTCTCAATAGGAACAAAAGTCCCAAACTGACAGCTACACTTATAGACTTGAGTTAACCTAAAAGATAGGTTATCCATGCAATGATACATGGTGCAGCCTGTGCTTCTACTAGGTGCCAATTGGTTTTGTATTATCTTTATAGCTCTGCCATCTGGGAAAGCCTCTGAACCATTTCAGAGAACATTATCTAACTTGGGAAACTCCCTGAATGTTTTCAGTGAACATTATCTCCTAGCCATTTTCTCATTTTTTTTTTCCTTAGCCAATCACTATGCCTCATACCTTCATTAATCATTACAAATTGGATTTGGCCTCCAGGGGAAGAGCATCAAAATTAGTGCTATTTAAGAAAAAATATTTACTTACAGTTAACTTTCTCGTTCCCCTCCCCAAAGCACTTCTCCAAACATTAATTACATGAAGTAGGGCATATGCTTTAGAGTCGCCACAAGTCCAACATATTCTGAAAAAGTCCAATATTTCCAGATTTTTTTGTTCTGTCATAGTTCACAAATATAATTATTGCCTTAGTAATACTATGTTAAATTACTGGTTTTACTATTCATATCTGAAATATTGTCTCTTCTTCATTTCCAATGTACTGTTGATTGTTCTAGTCAGCTCTTGTGATCCCTTCCTTCTCTCCAACATTTTCATTTGAAAAATTTGAAAGGGTTTCACAGGTTCAGTCCCTCTATGGTCTTTATTGCCAGAAGAACAAGAAGCAGAATCTTCTTCTGTTTCACAGCTTGCTTTTTGTTGGACAAACATTTGTATTTCCTCCTCAAAATGTACTTCATCAAAAAAGAGATTGTTGTCCCTCCAGGGAAGAATACCTTGATGATAGCTGGCTACAGCAGATTGAATCTTGAATCTCATACCTGCATCTCTACATTCTCTGAGTAGTGTAATACATTTGCTCCTCTTCTGTCTGGTATATAATGACTAATCATTCTCCACAAACACTCTGCTGTCTCCCACTTATAGTACTTTGTTGTTCTGCCACAGTTTTTTCAAAATCAACTTCTGCTGGTAGGATTGCATCTTTACTATTAAAAGTCTAGGTTGCTTTTTTATAGCCAGGTTTGAAGCATACACACAATGTGCCCTTTCAACTAACTGCTGCTTATTTGTGCTTTTATAAAATTAATGCAGTCTGTTCCTTCCAACTTCACTGGTATAGCTGAAAATTTCATGTTTTCCCTATGTGCTCTGTCATCTAATTCTGTTATTTTTTTAAACCTGTCTTCTTGAACACTGTCATATTCAGCCAGCCTTTTCCTCATTTCGACCTCTGATTTTTGCATCTTTTTCATCTCATGTATCTGTTTAAAGTTTCTTCTATTTTTTCCAGCCTTTTGTTGTTTGCGTTAATATACTCCATCAGTGTTTTGTTCATGTTAACCAGGCCTGTATGCAATTGTTTTATATATTCCTGTAGGTAGCTGCAGAACTTTTTCCAGTCAGTGTTTCTTTTTCACTTTTTGTAGCTGATTTTTTCCAGGTGTTCTGTATTTCTTTATTCCTCCTATCTTCTCTGCACCCTTTATGAAACAGTTTCTTAGAGGGGTGATCCACATCAGGCCACTGAGAAGGCCTCTCAGGCCCCACCCTGGGACCTTAATTTTACTCTTCCACTGTTTGAACCAGCTGTTCTGCTGACTTAAAATTCTTGACATAGAAGACTACCTTCTTGATAGCCATCACTTCTGCTAGTAGGGTTTCTGAACTGCAGGCACTCATGGCAGTGGAATCTTTCCTCATCTTCCACCCCGACAGTCTCACTCAGGACCAACCCCTTCTTTATGCCCAAGGTTGTGACAAACACCTCCTTTAATCAAGCCATACATCTGCTTACCTTCTTCCCCAAACTACAAAACAAAGGGGAAAGGCTTCTTCACTCCTTGTATGTGCATAGGCAGCCCCGTTACTGTCTTCACAAAACAAAGACCATATCATACCAGCTGTTTGTGGCCTTTGCCACTGGCTTGGAAGGGAAACCAGTCTCCAAGCAAACCATCTCTAAATGGATCTCTCACTGTATCCCCTTTTGTTACAGTCATCATGGTAAGAAGTCACTTGATGCTGTGAGTGCACACTCCACTAGGGCAACTGCTGCCTCTACAGCATTCCTAAAAGGGGTACCCACCAAAGACATTCTGGAGGCTGCTACTTGGCCTTCAGTGCATACTTTTACCAGACATTAGCATGCATCAGCCTTCTGCAAGTCCAGAGCAGAATTTGCCATGGTCATCCTGCAGGGCATCCTCATTTGTCCTTAATCTGCCAACCCTCCCTTCAAAACTTTGGGAGTCATCCCACAAGTCTAGGCTGCAACAGTCATGAACATAGTACATTTGTGTATACTTACCATAAATGTAGATGTTGGAGTGTATTCACTGTTTCAGTATTCTTTCCCTCACTCCTTAGGGTAGGCTTGAACAAGCTTCTTAAGTCAGGGGGAACCGCCTCTTGCCCCTTTCTTTTCAATAAGTTCAGTGTCGTTGACTTCAGAACACATCTAAGGGAGCAAAAAAAACTGAGCTCTTGATGCTGGCTGATTCCCCTTGTACCGAAGCATACTGATGTCAGTCAGGGAGTCTGCCAGCTGTTGAAGGAGGGAGATTGTTTTCCAGTAGTCAGGCTGACCAAGGGCTTCCACGGCGGGAAATCGCACAAGTCATGACTGCAACAGTGAATGCTCTCTAAACATCTGCATTTATGGTAAATATACATACATAACTGTACTTTCCCCTTCACAGTGCAAGAAAAATGGCATCTCTTGGAGAGGAGGTTGGATACTAACCAGCTAGACCTTGAGAGTAGTACTTCTTGCCAGAAAAGCTCAGGAAAGGGAATTCAAGTTCCAGCCCCTTATGATCTGGTTTGATCAAAACTACCTATAAAAAGAAATAGCACAATGTGGATGCATATCACTTTGGGACTTGATTTTTGTGATTTCCAAGCTTGCTTGTTCCCTATTTGGGTTGGTTGGTTCAGCATCTTTGAAGTTCGGCTCTTGAAAAACAGTTTCCTTGTTGGTTGTCATCTATTGGCGCTACAGTCCCTTAGTTTTAGGGAAGAATATTTGACCTTGCTCAAGGATTGGGTGTTCTTAAGATCAGTCCACTTTTCCTCCATAGTTTTTTTTTCAGAATTGCCATTGAACCAGTCATTTATGTTCCGTTTTTCTTTTCTAGTATAAAAGTCAGTGGAGAGATGTCTGCAAATACAGGGCTTAGTATCAGCTCAGGTTCTACTTGAAGTGAGTTTGATTTGTGGAAGCTAGAGCAGTTCTTTGCCATTGCTACAGGGACTAAAGGGCTGGCAGTTGCCAAGCAAACTCTCTCCAAGTGGATTAACAGTATTCTGTTTTCATTTAAGATATAATTTCATATTGGAAAAATGCTGCTGTCAAAGGCCAGTCCATTAGAGGCACATACCCGTTTCATGCACATCTTTAAAAGTGCTTCTACTGAGGACATTTGCATCATGGTCATTTTCAGTTCACATCTTCTCCAAGCATTGTTGTTTGTATAATGACTTCAGGAATCAATCCTCCTTTTGGTAGTTTGGTGCGTGATGATCCAACCTTCTTAGCTTGTCTTTTAGCATATTTCTACCTTCCACCTCTTGAGTCCCACTGAAAGGGACCCCCCCCCCGGTATCATATATGTATTAGATATGCACTCTAATTGGTCTTTCAGGGTAAATTTACGTGGGTGGGTCCTCTATCTACTGACTAATCTTCTCTTTCCATTTAGTTGGGCAGATAATATTTGTGTATCCTTACACACTTTAACTTTGTTTATTCTTGGGTTTTAGGCTGTAATAATTCGGTGGCTGGGTCCAGATATCAATTGTAGGGCACAGGCACCACCTGTAGTCCAGCTTGTAATGTCGCACTATATTTCACTTCATTGCTGGCAAAGTTCAAAGAAAATTTGCTCGACTGAAGGTAGCAGGAAGAAGAGATTCATGTTGATAGATCAGCAGCTCTTTCATAGAATGATGATTAGTTAGAAAAAAAATGATCAAAAGAATTTGTGAACTCCTGAGTTTTTTATTTTTTTTTATTTTTGCAGGGTGATCAAGCCCTCCTGAATCCCATATGGAGGGACATCTCTTCACACTTAAATATACCCTCTCTGCAGTTGCACAACAGTGGAGAAAAAAAATAACTCGACTGATGGGGAAAGTTGTTTTGCCTTATTTTTTCAGCACTCCCTGAAAGGGTTGTTGCTTGAAGGGCAAGTTTACCTGGAGAACATGTCCCAATTTATAAACGTTTTGAGGAGGACCCCAAACCAAATCAACTAACTTTATGCTTGTATATCTATTTTCCTTACCTCAATGATTAGTTGATGGTAGATTTGTCAGGAATTCAGCCTTGGCTTGAACCCACCATTGATTGCAGATTCTCACTGGTTCCCATACACAGGACGTATATTTTCTGGTCTTGTCCGATATAGCGGCAGCACAATAGCCCAGCAGTTAAGCACTCTGTATTTCAGCTACAGGGTCCAGGATTCATTCCCGATTACCTGTCACCATATGTGTGGAGTTTGCATGTTCTTCCTGTATCTGCATAAGGTTTCCCTAGATAATTTAATTTCTTTTGACCACCCAAAAACATTCTGGTTGATTGGCTACTTTAAAGTTTTCATATATCTTTTATTTTCTCTTCCCTTGTGGCCCAGGTAAGATTCCCTTCCTTGACTCAGAGCTGAACATGCTCCAGTGCTGTTTATTCCGTCTGCATATACAGCCCAGGATGTCGAGGTCTTAGCAACTCATGTTGGATCATAGTAACTCAGACTAATATCCTTGCACTTCTTGGGTGTTTTGGCAATCCCAGTTTTACAGTTCCTCCTTGCACATCTGAGGATAAAGATATTTTACTGGACATTGAGTTGTTAGTTGCTATCAAGGCTTCACATGCTTGCAGACTTGCTGTTAAAACCCCTTTCACCTTGTTTTGGAGTGGTGGACGCATTGTAAATGTGAGTCTTCCCTTTCTTTATCAGCAGCTTTCTTATGTCCTGATGATGGGTGTTTCACAGTGGGTTGGATTCCACTTTTATTCAGAAAAGTTGAAGCCCCTGAAGAATAGGGCGCTTCATATTACCTAAATGAGTTAAGGATTGTTATTATACCATTACTGATATGTGTCATAACGTACATGGTTATCTAATTATACTAACTTCTTTATTTCCTTTAGAAATTGAGGCCAAATGCCCTCCTTTTATGTGCAGGCAACCAGGCAGTGGTTTGGTACCTGAACAAGCAGGGGCAGCACATATTTGTGCCCCTTTGGTCCACTGACGGACCTTCAGCGTTTCCCTTCAAAGATTATGACGTCACTTTCAACTTTTGGAATTCCAGGGAAATTGCATTAGCTGATGAAGCTTCTTCAGTCAATGCTCAAGTTCTTTTCCTGGAGTTGTGAATAAGGGAATCCAGTCAGATCAGGGTGTTTGGGAGTGGAACATACTGGGTATCAGAAAATGCAAACCTGTGCCTCTCCTGTTTAATTCATCAGAGCAAAATAAATTGATCATAAATACATTTTTTTGGTAGGAACAGCCTTGTATACCTTTCTAAATTTCCTTTTGATTCTATACGACTGCCTAAAATTCAGATATGAATGCTGTTAGCCATGTGATGTCTGACAAGGGTGTGCTTTCAATTTGTCAAGTCCCTGGCACTGCAGAAATCTTTCCACTGCAAGCTGTACAAGTCTCCTCCTGCTGGAGTGACAGGGTCTACATCAGGGACTAGTTACTCCTTTAGATCTTTTGCTTGCCCTTGACCTATTTGTAGATGCCTTGGAGATGACTGAATCTGCCAGGAAGATTCAGTCTTATCTGTTCCCCTAAAAGGGGGAGGTTGTTCACTAAGGTACGCCCCTTAAACCCTCTTTTGGTTTGCTTACAGATGATGCTGAACTACATAGGTTCATAGGCGTGTACTAAGTGGCTAATGGCCCTGGAGCTTTTACAAGCCTAGCCTATAGAAGTGCCTTGGCATCGTGCCACCCAACGTTAGTTCCCAGTGTCTCTATCAAGTAGAGCCACTGGAGTGATCCCCGGGGTGAATTTTCTATTTCCCATCCACTAATCAAGATTTCCCTTGAGGAAGGCCAATGAGATGCTCTGCTTAAGATGTATGGAAAGTCTATTCCAGAGCATGGGCAAGTCTCTGGGTTGTGAACCTGTACCTCCAGCATGTTCTGTTGATTGTGGTAATGAGGTTGAGGTCTCTGGAGCGTGTGGTGTGGAGGGATTCGGATTTCTTTAGATGTAGCATTTCCAACAGAGCTGGGTCAGATGTGGCTTTGTAAGTCAAGCAAAGATCGCCTCTTAGTAGACTATATGAGACAGGGAATAGCTGGAGTTTTTTGAGTCTGTGTACGACATGTGATGTTATGTAGTCCAGTCTCGCCTTCATTCTTACCCCTGGGTTCGGAGCCGAACCTCTGCTCCGACTCTGCCATACTCTAACTCAAAGTCTTCAATTGGCTCGTGGCTAAGAGGTATCCCATCATGCAACAGGCCCATTCGCAGATCTTGTTTGCCGCTTGTTACGCTCAGACGTGGTCTCGCTTTTGGCCGTGGCTAAGTATACTTTTTTTTCTAAAATTTTTGGATATTGTTGATCTAAAAAGGCTATTTTCATAGCTACTGTGTGTGTGTATCTCTAGGCTGGTTGCGTTCCTTTTCGTTGGCCGTTTTTTGGTATCCTGTCCACTCCCTTTCTTACCACGGGCTAGGCCCATTTCGGTTAGAGGACCTAGTCCTCCCCATTGTTTTCCGTGTGGTGTCTTTGAGTTGTGCTTCTTTTACTTGCAACTTTTTAGTGTCTTTGTCGTTTGATAGTGGTGTTATCCTGCCTTTATCTTCCTCGAGCTAGGCCCGTTTAAATTAGAGGACCTGGTCCTCCCTATAGTTTTTGTTCCCGTCGGTTACTAGGCCGTTTTAGTTAGAGGCTCTAGTTTCCCACACAGGGTTCAGTTAGGTTTTTTGTGTATGAGTGTGGTGTTGCAGCTTGCCTTTGTGTGTGTACTCTTTATACAGCATGTCTAAGGATTCTAAAGAACACAGGCCTCTGGGCTTTAAGAAGTGTATTGAATGCAACAATAAAATGTCTTTGACTGATGGGCAGTCTGTGTGCGTGTACTGCATGGGGGCTATTCACCTCCAAGAGTCCTGCTTGTTTTGTCATTCCTTCAGTCCCCACGTGCTACAGGAGAGGAAGAACAAGCTCATCCTGAAAGGACTGCTTAAACACTCCTTTGAGGAAGACTTGATTAAGTCTTCCAGTACCATATCCTCTCCAGCTAAAAAGGACAAAAAGACTGCTAAGAAGCGCTCTCCGGCTCCGTCTGTTTCTTCGGAGCTGCCAGAGAAAGTTGTTAGCACAGCTTCTTCTTCGGCTCCATTGGCTTTGGTGCCGACAGAAGGTGGTATATTGACTAAGTCTGTACCGGCTCCCGGCCTTTCGGAGCCGGTCACAAATATTTTGGTTTGGAGCCGGTCTCCAGTTCAACCGGGTTCTCCTTCCTCCTTCACGTCAGTCGTCTCCCTCTGTAGGGAGATCCACATCTCCAACTATATCCTGCAGGTCCTCGAGGCCCCTTTCGATGAGGACATTAATAGTCATGAAGAAACTGCTTCAGTCATCAGTGCTGGCCAAATTGATTTCGGCTCCGACCCAGTCAGCTCCGGAGACCATGGCCCCTTCATCTTTTGTTCTTCCTCCTCCAAGCCTTTCTCGGCCCTCTGAGCCAGAGTTGTCGGTTCCAGTAGCTTCGCCTGTCTTCTCGGTTTTGATTTCCTCTCCGACCCCGTCGGTTCCGTCCACAGGGTCGAGGGTCCACAGTTCCCTGTTTGGACCTGAGGGGGAGGACTCGGATCGATCTTTTTCTGTTCTGAGCCTTCCTCTCGGTGCTTCGGCTAGGGTGAGCTTGGACCCAACATCTGCTTCGGACCGCATCTCCTTGGTGCCGAGGGCTACTACCTCTACGGTTAGTCGACCTTTGGAGCAGGGGGGATCAGCCTTCGAGGTTATGAGGAGCATGCTGGCCAGGTCATCAGCTGCATCCTACAGCACTGACACACTGCCCCCTCTGTCACCGGTCACCCTCTATCCATGGGCAGCGGATACCCAAGGCCTCAGGATACCTCCATGAGTGGTCCCCAACTTTCTGACATTTCCCCAGAGTTTTTGCCTGAGGAGCCCGCCAGAAAGAGATTGTGTAAGAGGAAACACGTCGACTCCCAGGATGAGTCTCACGTCGGGCACTGACCTCGAGGAGTCAGAGGGGTCCCACAAGTCGTCTTCTGAAGATATCTCTTTTTCAAATATCCTGGAGATCTTGAAGCAGAGAGTCGGCTGGCCCTCCAAATCCCCTTCTGATGAGGAGTCTGTGTTCCTGAAGGCTTTCAGGTCTCAACCTTCCACCTCTTGGGTGTCTCCCCCTTTCGATGAGCTACTAGATCTCGTCTGTCGGAAGGTGTGGGAAATTCCTGACACTGTGGAACTGGTCCCTAGGAGACCCAATAAGTTTTTGTCCGCTCCCACAGACAAGGAATATCTGATGAAAGGCGTTCCAGTAGATGCCATGGTGGTGGCAGCAGCCACCAAGAAGGAACTTGCTGAAACTTCATCTGCCATCCATCCGCCTAACAAGGAGTCCCGGGCCATGGACAGGTATGGGAAGGGTGTATTTACCTCAGCAGCCTTTACTCTGCGGTCGCTGAACTACTTGACACATTTTACAAGGCTCCAGAGAGATCTCCTAAAAGAGCTAGGAGATTCTCTACAGGGTAACGTTTCTGATGCTGTGGCACAGAAGATCATTGCACAGATGTCTACCCTAAATTCCCTTACCAACTCCTCCATGAGGCTGATCTCCTACGCAGCCGACGGAGCGAGCAGGGCAGCGGGTTCCGGAGTCGGTCTTAGGAGACACTCCTGGATGCGCCTGTGTAACTTCGCGGAGGCCTTCAAGTCTACGTTCACCAACGCCCCATTTGACGGTTCATCGCTGTTCGGAACCAAGGTGAAGGAGGCTCTCACTAGGTGCGAGCAGGAAGGAAAAACCCTGTCTGCTGTGGGTGCCCATTTTTTTATGCCTTCTAGACCTTACCCCAAGGGCCAGAAGGGTGAGAAAATGTGGTTCAGGAAGTTGCGGAAGTTTTTCAGGATGCACAAAATGATTCCTCCTCCAGAGGCAAGGGAGGGGGTGGAAATTCAGGTAGATGCCGCCCTAGAGGCAGAGGAGGCCCGTGTAACCAGGGGGACCGTGATTCCTTTCGCGGTTCTCCCTGTCATCGCTCCTGAAAGGAGGCCCGACTGTGTGTCCCTGGAGCCGGTCGGGAGTCGCATTTCTTTATTCCCAGAAGCCTGGCAAAACGTCACCCAAGATGAGTTGGTTTTAAAGATAATTTCCAGAGGTTATCATATTCCCTTCTCTTCTCCTCCACCGCCAACCAAGAGAATTCCAGACGTTCCACCTGGTCAATGGGATTCTGCAGCTTTAGAAATAAAAAAGTTGCTTTCAAAGAGAACCATCCAGCCTGTCCCCGCAGACCAAGTAGGATTATGGACTTACTCCAGATTCTTTTTGGTGCCGAAAAGAACAAGGGATCTGAGACTCATCTTGGATCTCAGCCGATTGAACCTACATGTACAAAAGTCCAAGTTCCGCATGGTCACCTTACAGTCAATGCTCCCTCTGTTAGGGAAAGATGTGTGGATGTGCTCCATCGACCTCAAAGATGCTTACTACCATATCAAGATGTACAGGGCATCGAGAAGTCATCTACGATTCTGGCTGGGAGCCAGTCATTTTCAGTTTCGCGCCCTGCCCTTTGGACTCACCACAGCCCCCAGGGTGTTCACCGAATGCATGGTGGTGGTAACGGCTCACTTTAGATGTCAGGGATTCCAAGTGTTTCTGTACCTGGATGACTGGCTCCTTTCTGCCACCACCAGGCTTCTACTGTTACAGACCAGGGACGCCAACATTACACTGTGCCAAAGGTTAGGAATTGCTCTAAATTGGGAAAAATCTGCCTTGTTGCCCTCGCAGTGTGTCACTTTTATCGGCGCCGAACTAGATACAGTGTTCATGCGGGCCTTCTTACCAGAAGAGAGAATTCAGGCTCTACAACAGCAGGTCTACGCCTTACTACCATTGGGGAATATCAAGGCAAAAGTGGTCCTCAAGTTATTAGGGGCCATGGCTACCACGATCATGCTAGTTCCCCTTGCCAGACTACACATGAGGGTTCTTTAGTGGCTTCTTTTCGCCCAATGGTCACTACAGTATCTTCCACTCTCCCATTTTATTCTGATTACGGACATGTGCAAGCAGGATCTATGCTGGTGGCTTCAGGCCAGCAATCTCAACGTAGGCAAGCCTTTTGTACCATCTTCTCCAGTTGCCACAGTGACCACGGATGCCTCCCAGATCGGGGGGGGGGGGCATTATCTTGGCAGGACAGTCCAAGGCACATGGCGGGATCACAAGACCCATTTGCATATCAATGTCTTGGAGATGAGAGCAGTGCTATTAGCGTTGCAAGTACTTCAGAGCTTTCTCCCTCTAGGGACAATTGCAATCCACTCTGACAACATATCAGTGGTGTGGTATCTGAACAAGCAGGGAAGAACCAAATCATACCCCCTTTGCAGAGAGGCAGTTCGAGTTTGGCAGTGGGCGGTGTCTTCCCATTGCTTTCTAGTTGCAACGCATATACCGGGGAAGTCCAACGTGATTGCTGACAGGCTGAGCAGAGCTATCCTAATGCCTCACAAGTGGTCCCTGAACAAATATGTTGCGGAGAAGATATTCTGCAGATGGGGTCAGCCTTGCTGTGATCTATTTGCCAGCCCCCTCAATGCCAAATGCAGCAGCTACTTCACCCTTATCCCCCCAGAAAGGGAGACACCAAGGGACACTCTGGTTCACGATTGGCCCTCCGGTCTTCTCTATGCCTTTCCACTGTTTCCTCTGATATCAAAGGTAATTCAGAAAGCACAGTCCTTGGGAAGCAAAATTATCCTGATTGCCCCACACTGGCCTCGTCACACTGGCCTCGTCAGATTTGGTTTCCCTTCCTTCAACCCTATCTAATGGGCGATCCCTGGATTCTGGACCAAGATCCAGATCTGCTGACTCATATATCAGGACAGTTCCATCCAGACCCTCAAGTTGACAGCTTGGCTGCTCCAGTTCTGTCCCTAGTCAGGCTTCATGATTTTTCCCTGGAAGTGGTCCACATTCTGTCTTCTTCCCACAAGCCTTCTACCAGGAAGATTTATTCCAGTAAGTGGAAGAGATTCTCCATTTGGGCCCATGAAAGACATATTGATCCTTATACAGCTCCTATTTCGGCAGTATTAGAATTTCTTTCTCAACTGTTCAGTCAGAGATCAGCTGTAGCAGCCATTAAAGTACAGTTGGCAGTGATTTCTACCTTTCACGTTGCTAATGAGCCCAACCTTATTTCTCATAGGCTTTGTAGGGCCTTTCTCAAAAGGACAATGTTACTCCGACCTCCAGTCTTTGGTCCAGTAATGCCATGGGACCTCAATTTTGTTTTACAGAAGCTCACTTCGGCTCCCTTTGAGCCCGCAGATACGTGTGACCTAAAATTCTTGTCATGGAAGACAGTATTGTTGGTAGCCATAACTTCAGCTAGGCGGGTCTCTGAGCTCCAAGCTTTATCGATTAAGCCACCTTATTTGGTATTTCACAAAGACAGGGTCTCCTTAAGAACCAATCCTTCTTTTATTCCAAAGGTTGCTTCTGTTGTCAATATCAACCAATCCATTGAGTTGCCTGTGTTTTTTCCTAAATTTTCTAACAAGGCAAAATTTAAGTTTCATCAGCTAGAAGTTCATAGACAATTGCGTTTCTATTTACGTAGGATAAAAGATTTCAGGAAGTCAGATCAACTGTTTTTCTCATTTTCAGACATTAGACTTGGGGTTCCTGTCTCTAAAGTAACCTTGTCTCGCTGGATCTCCAATTGCATCTCATTTATTTATGATTCCAATGGCAAAGAATTACCCTTTAAAGTGAAGGCTCATTCTACACGATCTGTGGCTACCTCTACTGCATTTCAGGCTAGGATGTCTATGGATGATGTTTGTGTTGCAGCAACATGGGCTTCGCCTCATACTTTTATTAGTCACTACAAATTAGATCTGGTCTCTAGAGGCAGGTCTTTCTTTGGTTCCACAGTGCTCAAGAGTATTTTTCACTGAGCCATCCAAGGTCAAGGTGCTAGGGACGTTGTCCCAGGGGTAAGAATGAAGGCAAGATTGGACTACATAACATCAAGAAGTTATGTACTCATAACAACGTTTGATGTATGTAGTACATCTCGCCTTACATTCTTACTAACCCCCCTCCCTTCTACTCCCTCCTTGAGGACCTGGAGGTATAGTCTCTAGGTGTCAGTGGTCCTTTCGGTTGGGGGGGTTGTTGTTCTCAGTATGTGTGTGTGCACGCTTGCAGCAAACAAGATCTGGGGAATGGGCCTGTTGCATGATGGGATACCTCTTAGCCACGAGCCAATTGAAGACTTCGAGCTAGAGTATGACCGAGTCGGAGCCGAGGTTCAGCTCCGAACCCGGGGTAAGAATGTAAGGCGGGATGGACTACATGCATCGAACATTATGGTGAGTACATAACTTCTTGTTTAAGGCCTAGGATCCTCTTTGTGAGGTACTTTTGTGGCCTTTCCAGCTGTTGCATGTGTCTAGTGAGGTACATGCCAAATGGGGCAAAATCCTTGATAATGAGATGTGCCACATAGAAGGACTTTCTGACCACTGTGACAATGTGGTGGTCAAAGGAGAGGGTGCTGTCAACCTGTGTCCCCAGATCTCATATACTGCATTCAGTGTTCAGTGGGCTCCCATCAATGTGGGAACTGAGTTTTTTCCAAAGGGGATGACGACACATCTTTTGACGTTAAGCTTAAGGCAATGGTTTTGACATCAGTCGTTGGTCTCAGTGAGGCCTTTCTATAGGATGTCTGCATCAGTTGTGGAGTTAATAATGGCTCCCAGCTTGCAGTCATCTGTGAACTTGGTCAGCCAGAGTCCCTCTGTGTTGGTCTGGACTTCTTAGAAGTAGATGCCAAACAGGAGAGGACCCAGGACCGATCCCTGTGGGACCCCACTCGTGACTGGTCGGCAGTCTGACTTGAAGTCTGCTACTTTCACACTGTGGGTTCTATCTGTGAGCCAATTTGCAACCCACCTAGTACATCAGGTGCTTTTTTGATTTTGGCCTGTAATTTATTCCACAGGGTGATTATATTTGCCATCTCTGCACATTGTGATGTTGCAGAGAGATGAACTTGCTATCACTGACCAACCAAACTTTTTTTTTTTTTTACTACTTTACCTATCTTTAAAGACTAATATGTTTGAACACGATTGACCAGTTTCCTATTCTCCTTTTGCCTTAACTAGTGTGGTGGCTTTGAAGTTCTTGAAAGTGCCATATTTTGAAGCTACCCTGACCTGAATTGCCAGCCCTTATGTGCAAGGAAACCTATTTAGTCTTTAACATAAATCTTGTATCTCATAGGAATAAACCCCCATTTTCCTCCAGGAGTGTTTGAAACCAGTACATTTGTCTTTTCAGAGACAGAATCTAGGGAAGAGTGATGCATACCTTGGATGGGCATAGTCCTCTCATGTTCCATTTAAAAAGAGAGCATGCATTCAGAAACACATGCTAGTTGTCTAATTTGCTCAGGTTAGCTGTTTTCGTGTTGATATTTTCGCCACAACCTCACAGCCTCATAGTTGTTATTTCATATTTTCACCAAGCATTATTGTTTAGTCAGTTATTTTAGGATCTGTGTGTTATTTGGCATGACAGTGCTTTGATAGTCTACTGAATGTTTACTCCTTGGCTTTTCTGTGGCTCACTCTTCCCAGGGAGGTTCTACTTTTACTGTTTGTGATTTTTCCCAACCTACTAGTGAGTTTGTTTTTGAAGGTGGGTATAATAGATTTCTACTTAACATATCAGTTGAA
Source organism: Protopterus annectens (assembly GCF_019279795.1). NCBI lineage: Eukaryota > Metazoa > Chordata > Ceratodontiformes > Protopteridae > Protopterus > Protopterus annectens. The sequence goes on along the minus strand of NC_056742.1, from coordinate 263,975,774 downwards.
CTGAGAGGCCAACAAATCAGTTGAACTGAGAGGCCCTCTGCAGTGGGTGCTTATGACCCTGCTGGTGTCACTGTGTGTCTGCATTGCTTGGTCATCCAGCATATGTGAGTGAATTTCCTTTTTGTTCCTATTTCATGTTTGTTTGCTCACCGGGTGTGGATTGAAATAGAGAACATAAGACTGAGCATGTTGTCCTAGTCTGATGCTATGACATTGCGGTATGTACCATGTGGAAGCATGCAAGTCTCAGATCCCAAGAGATTAAAAGATTTCAGATTTTTTTTTTTTTATCCAGGGGTATCAGTATAAGAAATACCATATTTTGCCCACTGTAGAGAATGTTCTTGCACATCATCTGATATGGTGAGTCTGAATATGTATCTCTCATTTCTCAGGAAGGATGCAGAGGCCTTTGACCTGGTTAAGTGAATTACTGTGAGTTGCACAAAATGCATTTGGAAGCTTTGTGGGTATCCAATCTCATGTCAGCAGAATGTAGCTCAGATGCAGCTTGTTGCCTTAGCCCACTATGCCACATGATTAGTTGTATAGTCAGGAAGGGGGCATTCCATAAAAACCTTTGAATGCTGTTGACCATGAGGAAGTATTACAATTTAGGTATTGGAAGAATGATTTGTTTACATACTTTAGTACAGAATTACTTATTTCACTGTCTTAGCTAATGCATTTTTTTGTTTTGCAGGATACAAGTGTTTGATGCTTCACTGTACCGCAGTACAGTGCCTCCGAACTCAGTGAAACAGTTTTTTAGTCATACATTGACAAAAATCTTCACATACCCTTCTTCACTGAGAGGTAACAACTAATAAGAACTTGTACTCTGATTTAAAAAGCAAAACAGTTTTAAAGAAAGTTTTGAAGTAGCTGTTCATGGCATGTGTGACTTGAGTGAATGATGTCATCCCCTTACTACTGTGGAAACAACAGTGGTATTCACTGAAGGAAGGCCTAGCTTCCTGCCTTTATTGGAGCTTGTTTTGCTCCAGTATCCAGTTCCCAATCCATAACTTATTATGGGATGTCCTTTTACATTTGTTGAAGCTCAGAATAGTATTTAGACAGTTGGTAGAGGAGGATGCACTCTTGTTTCATTAGGATATTTTTGTACATGTTGATGTGCTGTCAGATTGTATTTTGTATATATTGTATTATATAAATATGTTGCTCATCTTTTGTCACTGCAGACACATTTTTGTGTGTCCTGGTTTCATTAGGATATTTTCTTTATGCCAGAGACTAAACTTTTGTGCTGGATGACCATATGCTATTTTGTACATTCATGCATTGTGATGTTCTTCCTCTTAACAACCTCACTGTAGAGTGCCAGAGCTGGCCTGCCACGAATGCTGTGTGATCATATTATTCAGTGCTTAAGAGGCATTTCTGTTCTCCCCACACTCAGCTGTAGAAACAAGCATTTCCAATTCTCTTGGCTTTTATTTACAGAGGTGGGCAGATCCATAGCTCTCAACCTTCCTTCTACGTAATGAGGAACAGATGGGCAAAATGTGGAACACATGCTAACAGCTTACTAACAATTTCAGCTAGGAAGGTCATAGGATGGTTAAAATATGCTGGTTTTACTTACCAGAAAAATCTTTTAATGAATTAATATGATTCTTTTCTGTTTATCATGGATATCAGTCAACAAATTCCTATCACTGAATTTGCAATGGAGCCTTTCAGTGTGGAACATGATTTTTTTAAGACCCCAAATGAGGTACGTTCCTCGTAATGAGGTACACTTCAGAGGTATGGGCAGATCTAACATTGAGAACCGTTTGGTGGGTCCTACATTGGAGTCGATACTCCTCCACAGTCATAAAACATATTTTTTCTTGAGGATCCCATAGTCAAGGGGCTTGCATGATTATGCTTCTATTGTAAGATGGCTCGTACTCACTGAAATACCATGTTTGTAGGATGGATCTTGATCTTGCCATACATCATTGAAAAGTTTCCACTTTATGTACCAAAATCTAAAGTGACTTATTCCATATTTGATTACTAAATGAATTAAGACTGCATCAATAATGCATTGTCTCGGAGAGAAAATCAAGACGTAAAGCTCTGCCTCAAATGTCAGCATTTCATCCTTTCCCCCCCACAAAAGTCATAGGTAAAAACTCCTCACCTACCTCGTTACAAGGAGAAGGATGATTGTGGTTAATGTGCCCTTGTGCAGAAATTAGAAGGATAGTCCCATGTGCACCCTCAGGGTTCTGTAGGACTACTTCCAAAAAGACTGAGATATGGAGGGTAGACTGCAGCTAGGCTGTTTATCAGATGTCTGTTTAAAAAATGGCTTCCATTCTCTACAGGTGACAGGCTCAGTCTCAGTTAGTGAATTATTGAGCCTGTACTAGTATTCTGCTTTGTTTGGGCAATGAGAAACCTGGAGGCATGCACACCCCTTGTTTTCCAATCAAAAGTTGCTTTTTGGAGTGTAGCTGTGGCGGGTAGGACCACTTTTACTGCCCTCAGCCCCTGTTTAGTTTGCTGGACCACTGCTGACACTGGCTTGATGTCAAGACAGTAGTCCCTAGAGTGACCGTGACACAGGTCCAGAATACTGGAAGCCAGGAGCATTCTACCCAAGCCTCCTGTGCTTAGCATGTGCCTTTATTACCTGAGCAGAGGGTGTCTTTGGATGTTCTTCATATTGATCACTGTTGGCAGTAGCCTAAGCTTTGTTGGTTATATTCTCTACGGGATGTAACAGCCAGCCAGTTTCCAAAGCTTCAGGGCACATTCCATGCATCCAAACTATTAGTCAGCTTGAGCTGAGCTGACTAAAAGACAAGTTTGGATGCCAGGCCCTTCAAACCTCTTCAGCAATATCAACAAAATTGTTTGGTTGTACAGGTATATTTCATAGTGGATACCACTGCTGTTGAAAGGACTCCCCATCCACATAAAACAAAGTTTATCTCTGTCCATTTTCAAGTACAACTTAGATGTATGGATAGGAAATAGAAAATCACCCCAGGACTGCCCACTGTACTGCAAATGGACAACTGCAGCTCTTAAATACTTTATCCCATGCATGGGGCCTCTTAAATTATCGATGGTATGATCCCAGTTATTTTCGTTAGGGGTAATATGTAATTATTGACCATGGGATGGGTAAGGCCAATCAATAACCAAATGGAATAGGTTATTTTGAGCACAAAAATTGAAATTGACTTGGCTTAAAATGGCCCGTAAAGGCAGCTAGCCTACTACTTGTCTGTGAACCTGTTTCTCTTTTTGGCAACAGGTTGTTTGACAAATGGTTCCCAAGTTTCTTTCAGAAGGTGTACAGATGGCACTGCATTCCCTACTCTTCAGGGAAGTATTCCACATCATTCTGACTAAACCACTCCATTCCCTCATGTTCTACAGCACATACTTTCTTAGAGGGTAATAGAAACAGTTCCTTCTTCCCACTGGGGAAGAGATTTTTATTCCTTAGTGTTTCTGGTGCCAAAAAAAGAAACTGTCTGGGGACCATTTCTGGATCTTTCTTTCCTAAACTAGTTTGTGATGGTGCCCAAGTTCAAAATGCTTTCACTACACAATCTCTTAGCCCATCTTCCTCATTTAAGCTTTTCAGTAACCTTGGATTTAAGATGTTTATCACCACATTCCTATCCATCCAGACTTCAGACATTTCTTAAGGTTTTGTGTCTGGATTCTGTTATCAGTTCTGTGCCCTTACCCTTTGGACTGTCCACTGATCCAAGTGATCATTAAGTGTCTAGCTCCACTTCTAGACCATTGCAGGTTACAAGGTATCCACATTGTCCCATATTTATATTGACTTGCTTATTTTTGCAGAGTCTTTCAAAGTGACAGGAATCTCTCACTTGGCTGTGAGATCTCCTATGCAGGCTGGAATTCCAAGAGAACATTCAAAAGTCTTTTTTTGACTCCATGATACAGGATTGTGTTCCTGGGGTGTCTGCTAGACAGCACAATACAAAGATCTTTTCTTCCACATGAAAAAATAGATCTGTATTTAGATCTTTTCCAGTTTTTTCCATTCAGACTTCGATCACGTGAGAGGGAGGACCTTAAGATTCTGAGACTCATGGTATCTATGATTCTCAAGGAACCTCTGTCAAGGCTTCATATGAGAAAGATGCATTGATAATCAGAAATCTCTTGGTCCCAGAACCAACACCCATTATGCTAGGACCATAATAGCCTGCTGCAGTTGTGACTCTGCATATACTTTGGCTTGAGCTACAGGCTCAGAAATATGCTTCTGCTGGGTTAGCTTGGTTGACTCTAGCTTCCTTGAAGAAGGAATTCAGAATATGTCATACTGAATGCCCAATTCAGGGTTGGAAGTTCTCTCTATCAGGCCTTCCCAGAATCTGGTGAGCAAGTTTCTTAAGAGAAATTAGAGAACATATGTTGATCTTTGATTGTATCAGAATCTGCCAGCACAGAATGCTAAAGCTCTGATCTTTTATTAAGCTGCATTTTGTGTCCGGGATACAGGGTTTGATTCTTTCTGTCTTCCTTTGCCCACTGTGTGACTTTGAGCAAGTCATTTAACCAAACAGTTCTTTATGAACAAACTGAGAAGGAACTGTTGTATCCAGTATGTTTACCTGGTCCACAAATAAATAAAATTAAAGATTAAAAAAAAAAAAGTCATTTACCAATACTTATGACCCATGTTGTTGTTGTTGTTGTTTCTCTTTCGGCTTTTCCCGGTAAGGGTTTGCCACAGCGGAACTCTGGTCCGTTAATGATTGGCAGTAGATTTTTACGAAATGCCAAGGTGCCAGCTTGACGCCCAACCTTCAACGAAGGTATGCCCATTTACGCACGCATGTCTTTCGAACGCTACCCAACCGCGGGGAGGACATGCAGACTCCACACAGAAGGCACTCCCAAGCCCAGCCGAGAATCGAATGGGAGAACCTCTTGCTGTGAGATAACGCTAATGCTGTACCACCGCGGCATTGTGATGTCCCTATATGCCCCTTTACCTCTTTCATTTTTAAGCCAGCCATCCCCAGATGAGCAAGAATCCTCCTTGTAGACTGAGAAATGCTTTGAAGCATTTCATTGCCTTCCCCTTTCTATGCTTGCTGCATTTCCAAGAAGATTACCTTACCAGTCCAGCAGTCACAATTACAACTCTGTTCTAGGGCTGACCATGGGGTGGATCTTTAACTTTACCCCAACTTGGGGAATTGTCATAAGGACTACCAAGTTCAGTACATTACTTTGATAAGCCTCATTATAGAGCTGCTAGGTACTCTAATAGATAATTGGCAATCTACACAGGGCTTCTTGAACAAACTTAGTCCCCGTACCTCAGTGTTCTAGAAGCTGTACCTCCTTTCTAACAGGAGTGGGGGTTATACTCCTGTCTTTCTCTTGTTCATAGGGGATGAATGTCTTTTGTCCCATTCTAGACTTAAGTAATTTCATACAAGGCCTCCAGTATTTGAGGCAGATGTTGACCAACAAGAGAATTATGCATCTGTTAATGTTTGATGTTTGAATGCGGTCAGTGGACATGATGGGCATCTTTTGACACATCATTGTATGAACCCACAAAAGAGGGTTCTTGCCTTTACTCTGGGCAAGTGTGGCTTCCAACACAAAGTGCTGCCCTTTGGACATTCTTGTGTACCAAGTGTTTATCAACGTGTATAATGTGTATACAAGCTAGTGTCTTACAAGAAAAGGACTTCAGTTTAATCCCCAACCTAGATGGCTGGCTTCTGATTGCCCCATCAAGGGGCTTCCTGCTAATGTCTCTTCATTTGGTACTTCCATGGACACAGCCCCTTAGGATGACCATAAATTGGGAGAAACTTTTTTTCCCACCCCTGAGGGTTTGTTCTTGTTTTTTTTTTTTTACCCAAGTAGACTTCTGATTTCAGTGGAGCAATTTCTTAGTCCAAAAGTACAGGAAGTATCAAAAGAAAAGTATAGAAAATCTTGCAATGAAGTAAAGAACATTTCTGTTTGAATTTATTTAACTGCAAACATGATGCAGTTCAGTAGTACACTTTAAAGGTTGCGTAACTTAGATTATTGCTTTTATTGTTGTAAAACTGGACTGTACAGTGTCTGCTTTTTCTGCCATAGAGAGGGCCCAGAAAGCCATTCCTTTGACAGCTTGGAGGGTGACAGTAGAGTTTTCAGGCCAAGCCTCCAAGTAGGAGTTTTGATATGGCCATTGTTATTTTCATGATGCCACCTGCACATCTGAGAATTTGGGCATTGCCATGGATTGTGGTGTGTTGTTTCTTGCAGAGAGCTACCACTTGTTCATAACTCTTTCAGGTGCCAGCCCCCATCCTAAAAACTAGGAGGGGTGCAGTTTTCTTACAGATGTCTAGGTGGGTCTCCCATTGCTGCAGTGAAACCATTGTTAAGTCCTGATGATGGATATTTGGATGGGGCAGTAGAGAGTTCAGCTCAGTGCATACACAGTTCAAAGGAAGTAGCCCCCCGCTCCTCAGTGAAGGAGGCTTCATATTAGTTGTATGAGCAGTTATTTTTGCCTGAAGGCTTTGGAGATGGTACAGTTTCTAAGAACCCTCTTCATTTTGTCTAACAATAAATCAGTCCTATGGTACCTAAGCAAGTAAAGGGAAAATATAGTAATACTCTCTGTGAGGAGAGAGTTCATATCTGACAGCGGGCAGTTGATAGAGACATTACTGTTTCAACAGTTCTCATTCCAGGTGAGAGGAATTTGCTGTCCAGCTCACTAAGCTACTCATTCAGTCCTCTCTTGGATTTACAGAGTGAGAAGCTATGCATGTGTCAGATCTTCATGGCTGTGCCACATTGTATGGAAAGTGGGCCATCATGAGCTCAAGCTGTTTGTAACTTAGGTTAGTATAGTCCCTGTCCTTTTTCACTTGTTATATTAGCACCAGAAATAAGTGGCTGTGGATCCATCCTCCCTCCCTGTGGAAAGGAGATTTCTGTATGGCTTTCCATCCTTCCTGATTCTGTGCCTCATTGCAAAGGTCTGGGAAGAAGGACCACAAGGCACGCAAGGCTGCAGGTGTAAAGAAAACTGTCCTGGTGGAAGCCACAAACACTTAAGCCAACAACCCGCTTTATGTAAGTAATTTGCTCCTAATTTAGCCGTCTGGTGCCAGTGGATCTTCTGGTCGGAGAGTCAGAAGTAATTGACACTGCTACAAGCCTTACACTGTGTAGTTAAATGCTTCCAAATGGAAAAGGTTCTCTATGTGGGTGGCCATTGCCAATGTGTGTAGTAGTATCCTATACTGCTGACTCTGGTCAGTTGACAGGTCATCCTGACCCTTGTCAGGCAGGTACAAGATTTCTGCTTTAGTTCCATTGTCAGGATACATGTACCAGTTTAAATCTGCTCATGATGTTGTAGAGGGCAGAATTGTAACCCATCACTGTCTGGTCAAGCAGTTCCTTAAAAGTGGTCTTCTGTTACCCACCTTTAAATCTCAGGAAACAGATGGGTTTCTTCAAACTTCAAAATTGCCAGGCTTAACCATTCCCCATTTGAACCAGGTACTTTGGCAGCATTGATGTTTATAGCTTATAAGGCATTTTTTCTGGTGGCCTTCAGCCCTGCTTGTGTATTATCATGGAACTACAGGCCATTATGTGTAGGGAACCATATCTGTTTTTTCACAAGGTTCAAGGCCTCACTGATCCAGCCAACTTTTCTTTCTGAAAGAATTTTACAAATATAAGTCTTTTCACCTACCTTTTTTTCTTTGCCATGGCTGACATCCAAGAGGAATGAACCACTCATATTCTGAGTATGCCCTGCTAGCTGAGGTTCTTCATGTAGTGGATCCTGGAATTTAGGAAAATTGAACAGCTGTCATCTTTGCTCTTGGAAGTAATAGGGTGGCAGTTGCCAAGCAGACCTTTTCCGTTTGGATTGCCGACTGCATACTCTTTTGCCATTGGGTGTCTCACATTGCATAAGAAAACACTTGGGTAAAAGGTTGTGCCATTTAAAGAGTGGCTCCTTCCATTGCTTTCTTCATTAATGTCTCTGTTGAATACACCTGAACCACTGTCACTTGGTCCTTGGTTTACACCTTTACTGTGTATTGCTATCTCACCTTGAACTCTAGGAGTAGTCTTCTGTGGCACATCTTTCATTGAGATTTTGCTTTGTCTGGTTCTTTCCACTAAGCAGATTCACTTTTCTTGGGATTTGTCCTACTCCCAGTCATTGAACTAAGTAAGGAGTGTTGTCTTGTTAGATGCAAAAAATATATTGTACAAGTCATTCTTTGATGGGACCCTCCTTATTTGACCACAGATACCATCCCATCATCTCCCAGTGCTAGGATTGGCCCCAGTCGAAGCCTCTGCTGTTGTTTCCTTGTATGTTGAGCAAGTGTATGCTTACAAACTAACTGATAACAGTGTAGATTCTGAATTGCTTTATTTGATTTGAAGTAAGAGCGTTTGTTCAGGGATTGAGGACAAACTGGCTGTTTTCAGGGGCTGTGTGTGTGGGCGGATGTGTGTGCGTGCATGCGTGCGTGCCCCTAGAATCTTCAGAGAGAGATCTTTTCTGTTTTGTACTCATCCTGTGAGTTGTAGGAACTGACTTTGATCTGAGGCTGGCCACATTCCCATGACTTCAGCCTGTTGAACTCTGCCTCCTTTACCCATAATCCGTCATTCCTTATAGTTACATCAGATCTCATTTGCCTCCAGTCCTGGATAACAGTGTGATTGAGTGCTCTGGATTTCCTGTATCCTTTTTGGGTGTTTAGCCTAGTTTTCTCATAGCTTTTCTTCTCTACCCTCTGTCTTAGTGTTAGGTTAGTGTATAGTTCTTCCAGTTTGTGTATTAGGATTGTTAGGTTAGCAGGTAGGGTTCCTGGGGGCTTTTTCCCACTGTCTGTTGTTGTAGTTCATAGGTGTGTACTAGGCTGATGGCCCTGGAGCCTTTATAAGCCTAGCCCATAGGATTACCCTGGCATCGTGCCACCCAACCTTAATTCCTAGTGCCTCTGTCGAATAGAGCCACTGGAGTGATCCCTGAGGTGAATTTTCAATTTCCCATCCACTCATCAAGATTTCTCTTGAAGAGGGCCAGTGAGGTGCTCTGCTTGACATGTATGGGAAGTTTGTTCCATAGCACGGGCAGTCTCTGGGTTATGAACCTGTCCCTCCAGCGTGTTCTGTTGATTGTGGTACTGAGGTTGAGGTCTCTACTGCGTGTAGTGTGAAAGGATTGGGATTTCTTTAGATATAGCATTTCTAACAGAGCTGGGTCAGACATGACTTTGTAAGTCAAGCAGAGATCGCCTCTAAGTAGGTGATATGAGACAGAGAATAGTTGGAGTTTTTTTGAGTTTGTCCATATAGGACAAGTGTTTAAGGCCTAGGATCCTGTTTGTGAGGTACTTTTGCGGCCTCTCCAGTTGTTGCATGTGTCTAGTGAGGTACATGCCAAATGGGGTATTATACTCGATGATTGGCCTAATGAGGGAAGAGTAGAGGGAGACAATGACCTCTTTCTTCCTGGATGCAAAACCCTTAGTAATGAGATGTGCCACATAGAAGGACTTTCTGACCACAGTGGCAGCGTGGTCGTCAAAAGAGAGGTTGCTGTCAACCTGTGTTCCCAGATCTCTTATAACGCCTTCTGTGTTCAGTGGACTACCATCAATGTGGTAATTCAAGGGAACCGGGTTTTTCCCAAAGGGGATGAAGACACATTTTTTGGCACTGAGCTTAAGGCCATGGTTCTGACACCGGTCATTGGTCTCATTGAGGCCTTTCTGTAGGATGTCAACATCACTTTGGGAGTTAATAATAGCTCCCAACTTGCAATCATCTGTGAACTTTGTTAGCCAGAGTCCCTTTGTGTTGGCCTGGACTTCAGAGAAGTAGATACCAAACAGGGGAGGACCCATGACTGAACCATGTGGGACTCCACTCGTGACTGGCCAGCAGTCTGACTTGGAGTCAGCTACTTTCACACTGTGGGTTCTGTCTGGGAGCCAGTTTGCAACCCACCTAGCGATATAGGGGTTGATGTCTAGCTTAGTGACATTTTCTATGATTCCTGAGTGGGGAATGGTATCAAAGGCCTTGGCCAGATCAAGGTAGGCTGTATGAACCACCTTAGCTTCATCCACAGCTCTGGTGACTGACTCAAAGAAGTCGATCAAGTTGAGCAGGCATGATCTACCCTTCACAAAACCAAACTGTGTAGGATCCAGAGTTTGGAGAGTCCCTATATCCTTGTTTATTAGGTCAATGATGATGCCTTCCATAGCTTTGCATATCAGACTCGGACTAATGAGGCGATAGTTCCCGGGGTCTGTAGTCAGTCCTCCTTTGTGGAGAGGGATGACTGTAGCAGTGTGCCATTCGGTAGGGACAAAGCCTGAGGTGAGGCTGTGATTGAACAGGAGGACACACAGGTGAGGTGCCAGTTCACTCTGTAGTTCATGTAGAACACAGCGAGGGATACTGTCTGGTCCCATAAAAGCTGTATTCTTGGCCTTGGACATGCTGTTTTAACCTGTGTAGCAGTAATACTGGGTGCCTGGCAATCTGCTGGTATTGTGATTGGTCCTTTGGGGAGGAGAGAGGGGTAAAGTTAGCACTGAATCTGTTCGCCAGTATATTTGCAATATCTGTTGGCTCGGTATAGGAGGTATCATTGTGCAGTAGCTCAGAGCAAATCTGGGTATTGCCATGGAGATTCTTAACATAACTATAGAAGGCTTTGTGGCTGTCTTTAATATCTGCTGCAATTCTGTTTTCATAGTTAGCATTAGAGGATTTAATGAGGGATCTCAACCTTTTGTTGAGGCTGATAAGGGAGTTTTTCCAGTCTTGGGACTTCACCTTATTCCGCATCAGTTTCCTCCTTTTTTTGTAGAGTTTGTTTATGGCAGGGGACCACCATATTGGCTTCCTTTTTTTGAGGAGAGTGTCTTAGTTCTATTGGGTATGGCGAGAGCCATGCATTTGTGTACGTGTTCGTACAGTGCATTGGTGTATGAACTGGCAGTTATGCAACTATTTTCCATTTGCATGGGTGCTGTGAAGTTAGCCATCTCTGTTTTTAGGAGACCAAAGTTAGCTTTGGAGAAGTTTTTCAAGGTGGTTACCTTTGTTGGGGGGGGTGGGGGGGTGGGAGGGTTGTGGATTTCCAAGGTGATTAGCTTGTGATCGGATCTAACCAGGGAGGAGTTGACTATTGGTGTAGAGCAATGTTCGCCCATGTTAGTAATGATCAGGTCAAGGAAGTTGCTACCTCTAGTGGGGTTAAGAACGAGCTGGTCCAGGGCATTGGAATTAATGAATTCCAGAAAGCGTTGGGCAAGTGTATTGGTACATGAGTAGTTTTCCCAGTTAATGGATGGGTAGTTGATGTCACCCAGTATGAAGATGTTAGGTTGGACCCTGATATTCTCCAGGGTGCTTAGGAATGTGGAGTGTGAATCTTGTGACATGGTTGGGGACCTATAGCAGGCTACGACCTGAATCGCTGTCTTATCCAATGTTAGCTGCACCTGAAGAATCTCAGATGCGTTATGTTGGGCTACCAGTTTGGAGGTGTGCACATCTATTATGCATATGGAAACACCACCGCCTTTGGAGCTTCAGTCCAAGTTCTGGGGTTGAAAGATGTGGAATGAATTGTAGCCTGGTAATGCAGGGGTGCTTTCTGCTGCCTTGAACCAGGTCTCTGTTATAGCACACATGTCGATGTTCTCCATTTTAAGGAGTACTTCGAGCGGGTGTATTTTTGAGTTCTCAGTGTGTGGTATCTTTTGATAGCCATTTGTTTCCCTTTATATTACCTGTAGGTTAGGTTAGGTAGGTCTTTTCCTGGTGTTCTAGACTTTAGGATGTGTTATTGTGTTTGTGGCTGTCATGGATAAGGGATTTAAAAGTGTTTGGACTGTGGGCATAAGCTTCCTTCTCAGAATGCACATGATTTGTGCATTTATTATTTAAGGGCTGCTCACTTGGACTTCCCTTGTTCATTCATCTCAATGGCCAATCATTCCCTCCAGTACAGTTCTTTTGAGTGTGTACCTTTAACTGCCCGTGGGCGTGGCTTGAGCCTGTCAAAATGAAGTTATCACCTTACAATTCTAACAAATACTCATTGACAGAGGTCAGATATCAATACAATTGTGTTTGCCATCATGTATGCTTCAGGATAAAATATTCTGATGCATTGTATGTAACATGATTTTGGAATTATTAATACAAATATAAACTAGCAATATTTGACACCTGGAGGCGCAGTAGGAGGTAACTGCAGAAATGCCTAGAAGCGTATTCTGCTGTAATGGGTTAATAAGGAGACCTAAGTTAGTTCTTAATGGGCTTTTGCTGGCTGGCTGACTAGTCCTTTGCTTCCTCCTTCTCCAGCAAAGGGGAGAAGTCTCTCTGAAGCTTCAAGGAACCCAAGGGTGCCAGGAGGGATCGAAAACAATCACCCCCCTTAGGCTTAATCTCCTTTTGGCACTGGTAGCAGGGAAGGCTCAGATCCTATTGTCAGTGTCCCGAGCCCCTTCCTTTTGAAGGATGCCCCATTGGGCAGGACCTTTTTGCCCTTTTCTCCTGACACCCCGTGGGCATCCTCATCAGAGTTGTACATTTTTTTCCCCCCCGAATCCAAGCGTCTCTGGTTAGGGTCTGAGCGTCTTAGTTCCCTTCCGGTAGGTGGGCCCCCAAGCTTCCTTCTGTGGCTTCATTGGCAGTCATCCCTGTTGGTTGGAAGTTTGACCCACAGTGTTGGAGCAGTTGATGAGGTCATTTTAACAGGTACAAATGCAAATAAGGCTTGTTTCTTCTGCTTCAGGTCCTTGACCTGAAGCTTCATTCCCATTACCATAGATCTGAAGTAGGCAGACTTCATTTGTCTGCAACCTGTGGGTATCGGATCCGACCTCGGATCCGAGCCGGCATTTCAAAAGCTTTAGGCTCCGAGCTCCTAGCTCCTCCCTCTTACCCATAACCCCTTGCCAAGCCCTGACTGACCTCAGATTTCGTTTGCCGCTTTCAAGTTGCGACGGATTCCAGAGCTCCTAGTACAGATAAGCTGTTTTTGACAGAAACATTTTCAAAAACCTTAACTTTCTTAATTTTATTTGTTAGAAGTGATTGTGTTAGGCTTTCCTCTCTCTTTATTTTAAACTTTTCACGGGTTTTATAGTTTGTGTGTGTGTGTTTGTTTGAGGCCTGTTAGGGCTTAAAATGTCTGAAGCCCATAAGGCTGTATTCTCCAAATGTACCGAGTGTGGTCATAAGCTGTCCCCAGCGGATGGCCACACTCGGTGCGTTAAATGCTTGGGGGTTGAACACCTGTCATCTGGTTGTACCATTTGTGCAGGGTTCAACCCCCGAGCTTTGAGGGAGCGGAGGTCGAAGCTGGTGCTGGCGGGACTTCTCCCTCCAGATACCGCTTCGGCTTCTGCCCCTTCTACTCAGCAGGTAGTTGCTGTGGGCTCTCCTCCTTCGGCTGGGACTCAACCTCCCTCAAAAATGCCGGAGGAGAGAGAGTCTTCTAGGGAGAGAGAGAAGAAGGAGAGGCACAGGGAGAGGCACCACAAGCGGAGAGCCGAAACCTCCAGTTCGGCTCCTTCATCTAAGCGGGCCTCCCCTGTGCCTTCTAGCTTTCCTCCTCCTCGGCTCCACTCCTCTCGGTTCTCTCCTGGGCCCGAGGAGGAGGAGGCTAGCCCTTCAGCGAGGTCCCCGAGGCGGCTCTCTAGGTCCGCTTCGGTGGCCTCCACCAGATCCACATTCTCAATGAGTGAAGCAGATATGGACCGGATGATGAGGAAATTCATCCAGGCCCAAATGCAAATGGGAGTGCTCCTAGCCCCCCCCCATCCGGGAGGGGCTTCAACCCCTTTTTTCGCCCCTTTGGCTCCTTCTCCGACCCATACCATGGGTTCGGAGCTGTCGGCGCCGGGCAGAGTTGGATCCGGGGGTGGGTCGGATCCGATAGGTCGGCGCACCTCGGATCCGTCCCATCCCTTGAGTGCTTCGGGTACTTCGGACCCGACCTCTCGGAGCCGAGGACCGAGCCTCGGGTCCGAGGGAGCTGGTGTGTCTTCGGCTCCGTCTAGGTCGGAGCACACCGGTCTCTCGGATCCGACGGTCTCGGCTCCGATCCGTGCGTCGGATCCGAGTGGGGGTCGGCTCTCGGGGTTTAGAGAAGCTGGCTCCCCCTCGGCCTTCGACGTAGTGGAAAGGGCACTGTTGAGGACTACCGGACCCCCGGTCCCTGCCACGGCTCCATCCCACACTACCTTGCAGTTGGGCCAGGCCCCCACCAGCCGGTCCCAGGGACAGCCCGCCTCGATGTCCCAAGTAGTTCCCTTGGAACATCCAGCTGCGGAAGAGTACTCCTCGGACAGCCCCCCCGAAGAAGTACCTCGGAAGCGTAAGTGCAAAAGGAGGCACATGGACTCCCCCGAGTCCGTTACCGAAGACACAGACTTGGATGAAGGGGAGGGCTCCCCAAGGTCACCCCTGAAGACGTCTCATTTGGAGACATTATGGAAATGTTGAGGATCAGGGGGGGTGGTCTGCCCCCAAGGCCTCCTCAGACGAGTCTGTGTTCTTGGAGGCATTCGAGGCGGGCCCATCTACCTCTTGGGTGTCCCCTCCTGCCGACCCTCTGGTGGACCTTATATCCATCAGAGCGTGGAAGGATCCGGACACCGTTGAGCCTGTACCTAAGCGTCCTGACCGTATCCTTTCCCCTCCGGCGGACCGCAGTCACTGGAGCAAAGGCCCCCCAGTAGATGCCATGATGATGGCTGCAGCCACTAAGAGGGAGTTGGCCCAGGAGAGTCCCTCTATGCATCCTCCGGGCAAGGAGTCCCGCTCAATGGATCGCATTGGGAAGCGAGTTTTCAGTTCAGCAACCTTCTCCTTGAGAGCGCTGAACTACATGGCACACGTCATCAGGATGCAGCGGGATCTGATTAAAGAATACGCTGCATCTCCCCCAGAGTCCATGTCGAGTGAGGATAAACAGGTATACTCCACCCGAATGGCCACTCTCAGATCAGTTTCGAATACATCTATGCGGCTGCTTTCTCACGCTACTGAGGGAGCCGCTAGAGCCAGCGGAGCAGGCCTAGTCATGAGGCGACAGGCCTGGCTCCGCCACTGTGATTTTGCAGAGCCCTTCAAGGCGACTTTCGCGAATGCCCCCTTTGATGGTTCTGCCTTGTTTGGCAAGACTGTTCGTGAAACTTTAGTCCAGAGCGAGAAGGACGGGAAGACGCTGTCTGCCGTCGGAGTCCGCTTCTCAGCTCCCCAGAGGTCCTTCTCGAAGAACCAAAAGGGACAGAAGAAGATGTGGTTCCGGAAATCGCAGCAATCCCAACCTGCTCCGGATAACCAGTCCTTCCGTGGCAGAGGAGGACGGGGAGGTCGCCGTCCTAGAGGCAGGGGGGCTCCTAGCAACTTTGGGTCCAGTGAACCTTTCTCTGATAGGCCCACGCAGCAGCCCTGAAGGGTTGCCCGGCTGTCCGTCTCTGGAGGCAGTCGGGGGGCGTTTTTCGAGGCACCTGACTTCTTGGGAGTCCATCACAACAGACCGTTGGGTGCTTCGTGTGATATCCAGAGGTTATACAATTCCCCTGTTCAAGGTTCCCATATCTCGCAGCCTCCCAGATGTTCCACCCGACCAAAGGGAGGCAGCAGCTATCGAAATCGGACAGCTGCTAGAAAAAAGAGCTATCCAGTGCGTCCCCCCAGATCAAACCAGGTCAGGGTTTTACTCCAGGTTCTTTTTAGTGCCAAAGAAAACGGGGGACTTAAGACCGATCTTAGATCTTTCCCTGCTGAACCTGTCAGTAACCAAGCAAAAGTTCCGGATGGTCACCCTTCAATCTATACTCCCCCTCTTGAGGGAGAACGATTGGATGTGCTCCATCGACCTCAAGGACGCGTACTACCACATTCGCATGGACAAACGGTCCAGGAGGTTTCTTCGCTTCCGGCTGGGAGCCAGTCATTATCAGTTCAGGGCCCTTCCCTTTGGTCTCACCTCAGCCCCCAGGGTGTTCACCAAGGTCTTAGCTGTTGTAGCGGCCCACCTGAGGCTCCAGGGATTACAGGTCTTTCCATACCTGGACGACTGGCACCTGACGGCATCATCAAGGCATCTTCTGTGCTCAGCCAGGGACTACTTTCTTCGACTAGCCCCAAGGTTGGGCATCACTGTCAACTGGGAGAAATCTTTGCTGCACCCCACACAAGTTTTAGATTTCATAGGAGGAAGGCTAAACACCAGGTCAATGCGAGCCTTCCTCACTCCAGACAGAATTGCCAACCTGAAGTGTCATGTAGCAGCGGTCCTGCAACCATTTCCTACTGCAGCTTCGGTCCTGAGGGCCCTAGGTTCGATGGCGGCAGCTATTCCGCTTCTTATTCATGCGCGCCTACGCATGCGGGTTCTTCATTGGACCCTTCAGGTTCAGTGGTCCCCTCTCAGTTCCCCTCTCAACTCTCCGATAGCGGTCAGCAAAGCGTGCAAGGATTCCCTTCTTTGGTGGCTTCTGTCTCCGGAGCCCCTGACAGGGAGACCTTTTTGTGCTGCTTTTCCCCGAGCCACAGTGACCACGGACGCTTCCTGCCTCGGGTGGGGGGGGCATTCTGCGGGAAAGATTGCCCAAGGCACGTGGAACCCCACAGAGACGTCGTTGCATATAAATGTCCTGGAAATGAGGGCGGTGCTCCTAGCGTTGCAAGCACTTCACCACGTTCTTCCTTCAGGGACTATTGCGATTCAGACAGACAACATGTCGGTAGTCTGGTACATCAACAAACAGGGAGGAACCAGGTCCTATCCCATTTGTCGAGAGGCCATGAGAGTCTGGGAATGGGCAATTTCCACCAAACGCTTTCTGGTAGCAACGCACATTCCGGGAAAATCCAACATCCTTGCGGACAAACTCAGTCGCACCATTCTGTCACCTCACGAGTGGTCTCTCAATCCTCAGGTAGCGAAGAAGATTTTTGCCGTTTGGGGGCAACCCTGTTGCGATCTTTTGCCTCTCCCTCAAACGCCAAATGCGACAATTTCTTCGCACTGTTTCCCCGACTAGGGGAATTACCGAGAGATGCGCTGGTGCATGCTTGGCCTCCCGGTCTCCTTTATGCCTACCCTCCACTTCCTCTGATGCAGAGGCTTCTGCAGAAAGCCAACAGTTTGGGGAGCAGAATGATTCTCATTGCCCGTTCTGGCCTCGTCAACCCTGGTTCCCCTTTGTATGGTCTCACAAAATCAATCCACCCTGGATTCTGGATCCGATTCGGATCTCATCTCCGACCCTCTGGGAATTTCGGTTCCCAATCTACACAGCCTGAAATTGACAGCTTGGCTGCTCCAATTCCATCCTTGATTAGGACTCGGTATCTCGTCACCGGTCAAGGCCATTTTAGTGGCAGCTCATAAACCTTCCACCAGGCAGGTTTATCGGAGTAAATGGAAGAGATTCTCTATTTGGGCGGTTCAGAGAACTTTGGATCCTTTCTCAGCACCTATGTCAGCAGTGCTGGATTTTTAACAGATCTCTTTCATCAAGGGGCAAGTTCTTCCACGATTAAGGTACAATTGGCAGCCATCTCGCATTATCACATTGGTCATGAGACAGCTCCCTCATGACTAAATTGTGCAAAACCTTTCTCAAAGGGATTTTTTTATTGAGGCCTCCAGTCAAGGAGATTGTACCACCTTGGGATCTATCCTTAGTTCTGCAAGCCCTTACTGCTCCTCCCTTCGAGCCTGCAGCTTCTGCAGACCTAAAGTACCTTTCCTGGAAGACTGTCTTCTTAGTAGCTATCACTTCAGCCAGAAGAGTGTCTGAACTTCAGGCTCTATGTGTCAAGCCGCCTTACCTTTCTTTCTTTCCAGATAGGGTGTGCCTCAGGACCAATCCATCTTTTCTTCCGAAGGTCTCTTCAGAATCTAATATCAACCAGTCAATCAATTTACCTGTGTTTTTTCCCAAGTACTCAAACAAAGGAGAATACAAATTACATTCTTTGGATGTTCATAGACAATTACGATTTTATATTCACAGAACAGCTGGTCACAGGCAATCAGATCAGCTGTTCGTCTCCTTTGCTAAATTTGCTTTGGGTAAAGCAGTGTCTAAAGTTACACTATCTAGGTGGATTGCTAATTGTATTCTGCAGGCTTATGACACTTCAGGTAGACCTGCTCCACAGAGGGTTACGGCTCATTCTACTAGAGCAGTCTCCACGTCAGCCGCCTTTAAATCCCGTGTGTCATTGGATGATATCTGCGCGGCAGCTACTTGGGCCTCGCCTCATACCTTTATTTCTCATTATAAAGTGGATGTTGTTTCCAGAGGAAGAGCATCCTTTGGCTCAGCGGTGCTCGAACATCCTTCCATGACGCCCAAGATTCAGGTAGCTGGGGACTCTGTCCCACAGGTTGCAGACAAATGAAGTCTGCCTACTTCAGATTTAGGAGTTATGTACTCACCATAACATTCCATCTGAGTAGGTGACTTCATTTGGATGCAACCATCCCCCCCTCCATCCCCCTGACCTTTATAGAGCGAGTATTTATGCTTTTGTTCATGTACTGTAGTCAGTATTATTTAGGCAAACTCAATCTGAGGTCAGTCAGGGCTTGGCAAGGGGTTATGGGTAAGAGGGAGGAGCTAGGAGCTCGGAGCCTAAAGCTTTTGAAATGCCGGCTCGGATCCGAGGTCGGATCCGATACCCACAGGTTGCATCCAAATGAAGTCACCTACTCAGATGGAACGTTATGGTGAGTACATAACTTCTAATTACCTTCCTTGGGCCTGTCAGCTCTGAGATTGTCTGTGCTGTTTGCCTTCCCTCCTTTGGCCAAGCTGTCTGATCTGACCCTTATCTCCATGCAGGCCCATACCTTGGTTTCCTTAACTCCAACTGCATCGGAGCCAAGTGGGTCTCAGAGCCAGGAGATCGAGGCAGAGGTGTCTGGGTCAGATTCACCAATTCATGTGTCAGGGTCGTCCCGCCTGCACAGGGCTTCTGCTCTGGATAGTTTAGCTCCAGTCTTGGCATCAGGGCAGGCTAGAGTGGAAGCTGAGTCTGACGTGTCCTCAGAGTTTTCAGACCCTTGGTCCATTGCTTCCATAGGCCTGCATTGGCTTCTGTCTTTGTTGTGGAGAGTATGTACTCCTTTCAAGAGAAAGAGTGGTTAAGTTCAGGTGGTTTCCCTCCCTCTTCAACATCTGTGCCTTTGGACACAGTTCAACCTGTTCCAGGACAGCTCATTCCAGGTGACCGCCAGTATGCCCTTCTTTTACGGTCGCAGCCTCTGCTGCTTCCCATACAGATTCCGTGGGGGTGAGAGGTTTCGAGCAAGAGACAGTGCAAGAGGAAGCACCTGGATTCCCTAGAGGAGTCCCTCACTGAGGATGCAGACCAGTTGGAAGGAGGCGGGGTCCCCAAAATTCACCCCACAAGGACGTCTGTTTTTGCAACCTTTTGGAGCTGCTTCATCACTGTGGGAGATGGACAGCCAAAGCCCTGCCTCCTGAGTAGCCTGTTTTTCTGGAGGCCTTCGGGTGAACCTGTCCATGTCCTGGGTGGTTCCTCTTCCAGATGCTGTTAATGACCTGGTGCCCCAGATGTCATCTATGGAGTCTGATATGGTGGAACTAATCCCAAAGAAGACAGATATACAAGATTCTGGTCCCCCACTCCCAAGGAGCTGGAGTAAGGGTCCAGCTGTGGATGCTGTTATGGTGGTGGCAGCCACAAAGAAGATCTCATAAGAGAGCTTCTCAGGTCATCCCCTGAATAGGGAGTCTTAGGCATTGGTCTGACTTGGGAAGTGTTCTTATGCCTCAATCACTTTAGAGCTGTGGGCACTGAACTGTTTAGCCCACTTGATCAGACTTCAGCGGGACATAGTCTTGGAAGTATCAAGAGTAATTAAGACTCAGCAGTCTCCAGTGTCTCAAAAGACCTTGGAGACTCTGATGTCCATGTTACAGTTCATTACCAACATGTCCACACATTTACTGTTTAATGGAGCTGATGGCATCTCCATGTGTTGCCACGCTTGGATGAGGCTGTTTAACTCTGAAGACTGCTTCTAGGTGTCTTTCATTAATGTCCCCTTCAACATCTCTCTTTTTGGGCCCAAAGTTAAGGATACACTGCCCAGGAGTAAGCAGGATGGGAAGATGTCTGCAGTGGGAGCGTGTTTGCTGCCCCACAATGAACATTTCCTGGGAACTAGAAGGGGAAATGTCTTTTTAAGAAAATGGCAGTCATTCTAGGAAGCTCCTCCTGAGTGTTCCTCCTGCACTAGTGGGGGTAACCACAGTGGGCGCAGTCCACCCTGCAGGGGTGGTCAGCGAAATCAGGAGTTTCACAGAAATTTCTCTGGAAGCCTTTTCAGTGGTACTGAAGAGTTGCCTATTTGTCTCTGGAGGCTGTTGGGGGTGGGGGATCTTGCTTCTATACCTGAAAGCTTGGGAGGCCATCACCTAGGACACTTGGGTATTGAGAGCCACAGCCAGAGGCTGTACAATTCCATTTTTAGGTACTCTAAAGTTGAAACGCTTCCCAGATGTGCCAGCGCATCAGAGTATGGCTGCAACCATTGAAATCCAAAAGTTGTTAGAAAATCAAGTCATACAAGAGATCCCACCAGACCAATATGAATCCAGGGTCTATTCAAGATTCTTATTGGTTCTAAAGAAGAACAAGGACTTCAGGCCAGTTTTGGATTTCAGCAGGTTGAAGCACTTTCTCAAGTAGCCCAAATTTCAGATGGTCATAGTACAGTCCATTTTACTTTTTTTGAGGCAGGGCAGTTGGATGTGTTTAATCAACTTCCAGGATGCATACCATCACATAAAATTTGCGAGGTGATCCAGAAAGTTTCTGCGTTCCCAGATGGGAGCTGATCACTGTCAGTTCTGAGCACTGTCCCCCAGGTATATGGCAGTAGTGGCAGCCTCACTCGGGCTGTAGGTGTTTCAGATCTTTCCTTACCTGGATGATTGGCTCCTAAGCACTGCCACAAGAGCATGCATTTCTGATACTGTTTATAGGTTACCACTTGGACACAGTTTCTCAGATTGTAACACTACCATTTTCCAGAGTTTTTGCCCTTTGAGGTCTTTCTGCTGCATTGCTCTCATGTCCAAAACCCCTAGCTCAATTGGTTTTCAGGCTGTTGGGGCATATGGCAGTTGTAATTTGTTTGCTTCCCCTCTCGAGATATTACATGAGGGTTCTGCAGTGGGCAGTGGCAGTGCAGTGATCTTTTCTGATGTATCTAATGAAGTTTCCAGTGATGCTGATGGAGATTTGTGGAAAGCAGGTCAGGCATTGGCTAGAGTCCCCTTGGTTTCCGTCAGGAGAATTTTGTTCTTTCCCCTGTTTTAGGCTTAGTCACCATGGATGCCTCTCGTTTTTTTTTTTTTTGGGAGGGGGGCATTTCAAGTTGAGGACTTTCCAAGGTGCCTGGTCTGATACTGAGCCCAGTCTTCACTGTTCTGGAGATGAGGGTGGTCCTTCTGGCTGTGCAGGCATTTCAGAATATCCTTCCCCAGGGTGTGATTTTGGTTTGGCCTGACAGCATGTCTGTGGTGTGGTGCTGGTTTCTGGTTGCAAGGCACATCCCATGGAGAGACAACATATTAGCTAGCATGAGTGGTCTCTGAATCCAAGAATGACTACTTGGATTTTTCAGTCCTGGAGCATTCTGTGTTGGGATCTGTTTGCATCCCCTTAGAACATAAAGTGCAGCAGTTGTTATGCCTTACTCCCTTCACAAAAGCAGTCATCAAGGACACACTTCTGTATGCTCAGCCCCAAGGTCTCCTTTACACCTATCCCTTGACTCCATTGATAATACAATTTCTTGAGAAAGTAGACCATTGCAGTGCGAATGTAATCCTCATTGCTCCTTTTGGCCCCATCAGGTGTGGTTCCCCTTCCTTTGGCCTCTTCTGAAGTACCTTTTTTGGATCTTGGATCCCATTCTGGATCAGGTTTTTCACGTTATGGGCATGGATCCACCCAACCTTAATTCCCTAAAGATGACTGCATGGTTCCACCAATTCTCTTGATGGCCAGAAATCTCCAGCTTTTATGATAGTGGTACATGTTTTGTCTTCCTTTCAGAAAGTGTATGCTAGTAAGTGGAAACATTTTGCTTGTTGGGCTACCTCTGTGAGTGTTGGATCCCTTTTCAGCACCCATAGAGGTTATTTTTGACTTCTTAGCAGACTTATTTCACTCAGGCTTGAGTTATTTTACTGTTAAGGTGCAGTTGGCAGTTATTTCCAATATACACATTGATACAGAAAGTATACTTTTAGTGGCTGTCAGGATTTCCAAGGTACTTTTTTTTCCCTCTGGATAAAGGGACCCTGTCCCTACATGGGATTTGTCCCTAATGCTTGAAGAGTTGGCTACTCCTCCCTTTAAGCCTTCTGCTACAGTTGATTTGAAGTTATCTTGGAAGATTTAATTTTGGTAGAGGTTACTTCTGCCAAGCAAGTTTCAGACTTGCAGATCATCTTGTCAGTACCGCTGTACCTAATTTTTTCATAAAGACAGGGTTTTTCTGTGCATGGACCCACCTTTTCTTTCTAAGCTGGTGTGGAGAACAGTTTGAATCACTGCATTCATTCTTCTGTTTTTTCCTGAGTTTTCTAACAAGGGGGATTATTTGCAGTATTGTCTTGATTGTCACAGACAACTGAAGTTTTATTTGGATAGAACAAAATCTGTCAGGTCTAATCAGTTGTTTGCTTCCTTTCAAAAGTTTGGTTGGGCATATCATTATTTAAGGTTACTCTATCTAAGTGGCTATCTGATTGTATATCCTATGGATGTAGTTTGAAAGGAAAGCCCTTGTGGAGTAAACCAAAAGGTCATTCTATGAGGGCTATGGCTACTTCTATAGCATTCTTCTTCAGAGGTGCATTGGATGAGATTTGTGCAGCTGCTACCTAGGGTAGGTCCTCACATCTTTGTGTCCCACTACAAATTGGGCATTCAGTCTAGGTCAAGGGCTTCCTTTGGTTCTACCATATTGTGCAATCCTTCCACGAGATCTCTCTAGAGTTTTGCTTGGCTGGTGACTCTGTCTCACATGTTGAATCTAAGCAGAAAAGACATCATCAGATATGAATGTTGTGCAGTTATCATAACAATAGATCAATGTTGTCTCTGTCTGATTGAACCTTCCCTCTCTCTGACCCCTACCTTTTTTGGTAAGTCTGTTAACTACATAGTGACAGAGGTGGAGTGCGTCCCCTTTTCCCTTACATTTTGGGGGTCCTTTATATTTTTTGCCGATGGAGTTTGAGTATTGTTGGGTATATGTCATATGAGAAAACACGGTCTGAAGTAGCCCTAAGGAGTGAGGAATTATGGACAGAGGAGGCAGAGCTCAACAGCTTGAAGTCTTGGGAATGTGGCTAGCCTCAGATATGATAAATCTATCATTATGTCAGTAAATAACTTTTGTTTATGCTTGATGTGAGAGGCAAAATCCAGTCATAGAACCCACCAGGGAAAGTTCCCTCCACAGATCAGCTGATGTGGTGTGCGGTAAGTGCATTTACAGTGTATTGACCCTCCCACTGGATAGTTCTGTTGAGCCACATCAGTAATATAATACGGATGGCAGTCCTGAGTCATGAGAAGAGGTTGACTGTTGTGGGCTTCTGTTTAGGGAATTTTTGATGATCACAAGGTGAATAAGAACTGGCCTACTATTCACCTGTTGAACAGGCCACAATCTTGAGGACTGAGATAGCCTTATTGCTGCTTTACAGCTTCTTGTAATGTTCTAGATTCAGCACTGAGAACACACATTTGCCAGGCAGTATGATGAGGCAGTGTATTGTGTACCATTATGAGGTTTACTGACCATGGCAAGAATGGTTGATAGTTGCTTGGATGATTTATATATGTTGCTGGGAGTATGCCTGTCTCCACTATTTTTTTTCTGATTCTTGGATCTCTCTAAATTTGTAGAATGTGTAAAAATGCAGTTTGTTTCACATTGTCTGTAGCATTCGTTTAAGTCAAATGGCTTAAGCAAATTTCTTGTGTCCTTTACTAGCATTGTTTTTTTTCCCAGCAGTTTTCATTTTGACACTTCCTCCTTCCACTTTCTTAAAATGTTATTCCTTCAGTCTGAGATACAGTGGATATAAAAAGTTTACACATCCCTGTTAAAATGCCAGCTTTTTGTGATATAAAAAATGAGACCACGATAAATAATTTCAAAACTTTTCCCACCTTTAATGTGACCTATAACTTGTACAATTTGATTGAAAAACAAATCTGTTAGGGGAAAAGATATAAAAAATAAAAAACATACAATAAGCTGGTTGCATAAGTGTGCACATCCTTAAAATAATATTTGTTGAAGCACCTTTTGATTTAATTACAGCATTCAGTCATCTTGGGTAGGAGTCTGTATCAGCATGGCACATCTTGACTTGGCAATATTTGCCCACTCTTCCTTGCAAAAGCACTCCAAATCTGTGAGATTGCGAGAGCATCTGTTGTGCACAGCGCTTTTCATGTCACCCCACAGTTTTTCTATTGGATTTAGGTCTGGGCTCTGGCTAGGCCATTCCAAAACTTTAATTTTCTTCTGGTGAAGCCATTCTTTTGTGGATTTGGATGTATATTTGGGGTCATTGTCATGTTGAAAGGTGAAAATACTCTTCATCTTCAGCTTTTTTTGGGCCAAAAGTGACTGGTATTTGGAACGGTACTTGCGTATTATTGCAACCGGATTTGCGACGTGATAATTGCTCATGTTTCAGTCCAACAAATGTCTTCTAAGTTTAGAAGGGTTGGCTAAACTGTTAAGAAGACGTCTGGGATATTGGTGATGGGTCTGGACAAGGAATAAAGGGAAAATTCAGGTTTGTGGTTAGCATGTTTTACCGACATCAGGCAGTGAATACAGTGATCACGATGTCTGCCACTTGTGAGAGCAGGGAAGAATAACAGTTATTTTTGGGTGACATCTTGCCATAGGGAAGGCAGTGACCAATATATGCAGTTACTTTTAGGCACCAGTAATCATGGCAATGAAAGTTGCCTGTAAGGAGTAGTAAGTTACGCTTTTAACTCCGCTTGAAAGGCGGCGCTTCAGCTGTGGCAAACCTGTTCACTTTGCTGGCTTGTACCATTGACAACGATTCTAAAGCAACAGTCATATGTCTAGTTTGGACAAGGGCACTCCCTGCAAAGAGGACATTTGCCCATATTTCTCCTAGTATGTGGCACACAATGTGACCCCAAACTGTTTTACACTTTCCAGTACCCATCTTCCATTAACAGAGATTTCGCGGAAAACATTGTACAGTATACCACCTCGCAAATCTGGTTGCGATAATATGCAAGTACTTTTGGAACTGTTCATAACTCCCTCCAACTTAACTAAAGCCCCAGTTCCAGCTGAAGAAAAGCAACCCCAGAGCATGATACTGCCACCACTATGCCTCACGGTGAGGGTGGTGTTCTTTTGGTAATATGAATTGCTGTTTTTGCGCCAAACGTACCTTTTGGAATTGTGGCCGAAAAGTTCAACCTTGGTCTCATCAGACCATAACACATTTTCTCACATACTTTTGGGAGACTTGATGTATTATTTTGCAAATTTTAGCTGGGTCTGGATGTTTATCTGTGTAAGAAAAGGCTTCCTTCTTGCAACCCTACCCCATAGCCCAGACATATGGAGAATACAGGAAATTGTTGTCACGTAGTACACAACAAGTACTTGCCGGTAATTTCTGCATTTCCTTCAGTGTTGCTGTATGTCTTTTGACAGCCTCCCTGATCAGTTTTCATCTCGTCTTTTCATCAATTTTGGAGGGACATCCGGTTCTTTGCAATGTCACTGTTGTCCCATATTTTCTCCACTTTTTGATGACTGTCTTCACTGTGTTCCAGGGTATAGCCAATGCTGTGGAAATTTGTTTGTACCCTTCTCCTGACTGACACCTTTGTAAGCTCTCTGCGAATCATGGCTTTTGCTGTAGCAGGCAACTGAGTAAATGTCAAGAAAATCCTACCAGGACAACTGAACTTTATTTAGGGTTAATCGGTCTCTCTTTAGTTGATGGCAGGTGTGTACCCAAGAAGACTGAATGTTGTAATTAAATCAAAAGGTGCTTCAGCAAAGTATTAGTTTAAGGGTGTGTACACTTATGCAACCAGCTTATTGTACTTTTTTTATTTTTTATATTTTTTCCCCTAACAGATTTGTTTGTTTTACAGTTGAATTGTACAGGTTATAGGTCGCATTAAAGGTGGGAAAAGTTTTGAAATTATTTATTGTGGTCTACTTTTTTTATATCGCAAAAAACTAGCATTTTAACAGGGGTGTATAAACTTTTTATATCCACTGTATATTGCGTTGAGACCCCCCTCAAGACGCACTTAGGGAATTTAACTGAAATAACGTGAATTTTACACCTTTCATTACTTTCATTTTATTGTAAAAAATGCACACTTTGCAGGCCTTGGCTTTCAGGGAACACGCACAGCTTACATTTGCTAATTAAATCATCTCTATAGTGAAGTAGGCTTGTCACATCTTTATTAAAAGTGTATTAATTATAAGAAATGCTTTCAGTTAACCAGTAATTCTTGGACATGAGTAAAAGGACCTAAATAATTTGCTGAAGTTCACTAACTCACAAATCACTAATCTCATTTATACCAAATGCTCTGGCCTTGTGTATGATGTTGGACTGGACCTAAATAATTTGCTGAAGTTCACTAACTCACAAATCACTAATCTCATTTATACCAAATGCTCTGGCCTTGTGTATGATGTTGGACCAGCCCTTGGCTGGTTATCAGTCTTCCCACCTGTATGACTTTCTTGGACAGGCCCATTTCTCTGAGTATCAGGCTCCCACCTGTGTAACTCCTGTGGACCAGTCCACTGCTTGCATCCTTTTGTAATCCTTCTGCAGTGAGAAGCAAATGTCTCTCTTGTTTACAACTTCCATTCATTTCTTATGGGAGACGTAGTACTTCAGCTCCAACTACAAGCTATCTCATTACATGATAGATCGTCCAACTCTTCTTGCACCTCCCATGGACTATTTATTTATTTGAATTTATTTAAGTGACGGGTATTCTGACTCTACTATTGCATAACATTGCTGAGACATAGGGCTACACCTTTGACCTGATGACTCCCAGCACAGCCAGTCAGCTTATTTAGCAGTGGGATCTGGACAATGTCAGATTGTTGTCTTCTGGAGACACTTCAGGATATGAGCATCATAGCTACATGGATCTACCTTTTATCTAGATACAATCTGTTCCACACTGTTTTGGTATTTGAAGCACTTTATTTTATTTAAGCTCATTTACTGGGGTCATACACTGATCACAATAAACCATTTGCAGGCACAGCATGGGTGAAGAAATTCACAAGTATATGTGTGTGTGTGTGTGTGTGTGTGTGTGTGTGTGTGTGTGTGTGTGTGATATAACATTCAAAGTAATCATAGTAGATTAAAAGTCCAGCAGACAGTTGACACAGTGAGCAAATAATAAAGGAGAAAAATATGCACAAATTTTGGTAGTAAGTATGGGAGGTAAGCAGCAGGTGAGAACAGAGGGTGGAAGGAGACGTAATGTAGGTGAGTGAGGAGTCAGGTGATAAATCTAGTAAAAAAATAAAATAAACACTTGCAATCAAATATTTGATAGCAGTGTCTTTTGTGCTTGGAAAGTGGAAAAAGAGGAGATTTCGTTTAGGTGAGAGGGGAAGAATTGACAGAATTTAGGTGCATGAATGGAGAAGGCATAGTCAGTAAAGTGCATTAGATATGGAGAAAGGTCAGGAAGGAGGGAGCGAGTTGGGAGAAGTTGCAGAGGTTGTAGAAGGTGGTTTTATTACTGAGTTTGGCAACAAGGTGCTCCATCTTTCTTAATGCATCTTAACCCTAACCTTGCTCCTAACCCTAACATGCAGCTTACCTTAAAAAAGCCCTTATCATAACACTGCCACTACACAAAAGACAGTTTGGACACTCACTGCATTTGTGTATGTCTGTGCATGCGTGTACACACACACACACACACACACACACACACACACACACACACACACACACACACACACACACACACACACTAAATCACTTACCTAAGCCTTACCCTAACCCTAAAACATGCAGTGACAACTGCTCAAACCCTTACATTTGTTGACCAGCCACAGCATGCCCACAGCATTTGTGCGAACACTACTTCACT
Source organism: Protopterus annectens (assembly GCF_019279795.1). Lineage (NCBI taxonomy): Eukaryota > Metazoa > Chordata > Ceratodontiformes > Protopteridae > Protopterus > Protopterus annectens. The sequence continues at coordinate 263,947,475 of NC_056742.1, read as the reverse complement.
CAGTAACACCAGTGTATTAGCGTTGCACACACGTGCTTCAGAAGTTCAGAAGTAACTATGAATTGTGAACCACATACACAGAAGTGTTTAAATTCCATTGAGGAACAACAGTTAGAGAATAGGTTACAATGAAGAGATGTTTAGATATGTTTAGATAAGTAAATTAAAAATATTCTTTCTTGTGTTGCATAACACGTAGTGAACTTCAGAGCACAGATAATAATAACACAGTCAAGCAACCTTTCCCTCTGGGTGTATACAGTTTACAGTCTTAGTATAGAATGAGTTTGTGAGAGATTGAACTGACTTCACCCGTCCATTTAGGTGCGTTTGGACCTTACTGATTTCTCTTTTTGTTAAATATCTTCAATATTTAATGTACACTCTACAGTTACATTTATTTTATTTTATTTTACATTTGTTTACTGGGAAAGTCAGACGGGACACAGGTCCATTTTCAGTGGAGGCCCGAGGAGAAAAGCTCCGCAATACAGTACAGTACAAGAGAGAAGAAAAAATAGAGCATACTTACAGCAAACATACAAAATATGTTCGAGATTAACAATTCTTATAGTAGACAACCATTGTGGTGCATAATAACTTAAAACAGCATTTGTGTTATTTTTATAGATATGTCAAGTAAATATCAATGCGTTCACAAGCTTTCAGGGGAACTGTTTATACTTAGCTATACACAGAAACATTCTCTTAGTTTGGGTTAGCCTGGTAAGTGGCATGAATATAGCCAGTCACTGAAATAGTGGGTTTTCAGGAGGTTTTTGAAATGAATAAAAGATGTGGTAGAAGTTATTTGGCTTGGTAGTGTGTTCCAGGTTTTAGCAAGGATGCTGGCAAAGAGGGATTTACTGGCATCATTTCTATTTTGGATGATAGTTATGAGGTTCTGGTTGCTAGATCTTAAGGCTCTAGAGGGAATGTGGGACTGAATTAGATGCTGAAGTGTTGGGGTTTTTTTTTCAGGAAAGTAGTGCAGTTTGCGTGCTATACAAAGTTGATTGAGTAGAAGTATATGAGGCAACTCAAGCCAGTTAAGCTGCTTAAGGGGTAGACAGTGGTGAGACCCTGTATGAGGCTTCAGTAGCAAACTTAGCAATCTTGTTGTAGCAAGATTCCATTTTTTTTAGATTGGTTTGGAGGAGATTAGTCAAGATGGGAAAGGCATGGAGGAGGGTGGATAGAAGATGAGTCCTTGCGATGGTTGCTTTGGTGTGTTTAGTCATAAACTGTTTGTTATTGTACAGGAGTCCAAGTTTTTTATTAACTCTCTTGATGGTTTGTGCTATGTGGATGTTGAACCTCAGGTTATTGTCTATTTCTACACCTAGCAGTTTAGTGTGTATGGTTGGACTAATTTGAATGTTTTCTTTAGAGTAGATGGTGAAATAACTATTTAGGGGAGGAGATCTGCCTGGGCTGAAAAGAATTAGTTTTTTTTTTTTTTTTTGGGATTAAGAAGAAGTTTTATGTTAGTGAACCAAGTTTCAGCTAGGGTGAAATTATTTTGGGTTAGGGTTTGTAGTTCACTTAGGGTGGGGGCAGCACATATAAGGGTGGTGTCATCTGCGTATTGTACTACTGAGGCAATGGGTGAGGATGAAGGGATCTTGTTAGTAAATAAAGAGAACAGCACAGGGCCAAGGATGTATCCTTGAGGGACTCCAATGATATCTGGTAACAGGGGGGACAGTTGTCCCTGCCTTAGGACTGCTTCCTGACGGGCAGATAAGTAGCTGTTGAACCATGATATAGAGGGGGGACGTATATTTAGGGTAGATAGAGTTTCAAGAAGCATACTGTAATTTACCATGCCAAAGGCTTTTGATAAGTCTAAGAATATGGAAGATGGAAGAAACAAATAGACCCTTGTTTCTATGGTGGTTAACTATATTGGTGAATGATAGTAAAGTTGTGATGGTGCTATGGGAAGGTCTAAAGCCATGCTGGGATATGGAGAGTAGGTTGTTATTTTGGAGGTACTGCATTAGTTGAGTATGAACAACTCTTTCTAATATTTTTGATAAAGGTGATAGGATTGCTATTGGGCGATGGTTGTTGAGTTACCTCCTTTGTGCAGTGGAATAATATGTGATGTTTTCCATGAGGTGGGAGCTTTGCATTCTAATAGAGATCTATTTATGAGAATAGAGACAGGATAGGCTATAGCTTCAGCTGATATCTGAAGGAAGTCTGCTGGTAGCATATCAGCTGCTAGAGTGGTTGGTTTAGGTTTCCTAAGGAGTTTAGAAATTGTCTTGGTGGACACAGAGTGAAGGTAAAAACTGGCTTTATTATTTTGTATATTGGGATGGGTTGGTGCAGTTATGGTGTGAGGCTGCTAATGCTATTTTGGGCATTGGCAAGGGTCTGGACTGTTTCGATAAAGAATTTGTTAAATTGAGTGGGAATTTTTTCATGGATATTTGGTAGCACAGGGGTTGAAGTTGTGGACTTTCCTGGGTGTAATATACCATTTATTGTGGCCCAGAATTTTTGGGGATTGTGAGCATATTTTTCTTGCATATTTTTTTATAGTAGCTAGATTTGTCTAGTTTGATTTGTTCTTGGCTTTGTTATGGAGCTCTAAATAGTTTTGTCTCAGAGTAGTGGTTTTGTTTTTTTTATATTGAATCCAGCCTTGTCCCTTTCTTTCATTATAGTTTTAGTATCCTTTCTTAGCTATCGGGCATAGTTAGTTTTTGTTCTAATGGTTCTGGGGGGTGCGTGATGATTTGAGATGTTTATGAAGGTTGTGTTAAAGTAGGGCATAAAGGTGACATACGAATGCTCCCAACCCAGGACTTTGGCACTGGTCTGAATGCTCTTCACTGTGCTGGTTATACCGAGCCCATGTTTTCAGATAAGTATCTCATTGGGGTTCCTTTTTCTTTTTATTCTGTTTTATACCAATGAGAAAATGTAACACTTGCATTCAAAACTGGACTTCATTTCTTTATAAAACACTTTATTTAAATTAATTAAAATATAAAAATGAAGCTCTTTCATCTATTATACAATAGGACTTCATCAGAATCACCATCAAATGAGAAACACCGTATTTATACCTTAATAAGTCACTAAATGATTGCAATTAGCTGATCACCTTAAAGAAACAGTAACAAATGTACAATTTCAAGATGTAAAAATCACAATATTAATACAAAAATGCCTATTTACATACATTAAAAATTTTTTAAATTACAATAAAAATAAATACTTGCTCTCATGTTCAATAGGGGCTGTAAGGAAATGTTTTTGTTTATACCAGGGTGTTGTGTGGCATGTAACCCAAGTTGCCATTTCACTTCCCTTTCTTCTAATTTCCTCTTCATGTCACCTCTTCTAGGGTTAAACTTAACTTGCTCCAAAATATCAAAAGAAAAGCTTTTGAAGTGAGGACATATTCTGGAGTGTTTATATAATGCATTATTCTCGTTGTCTTTACCTATCTGATAAATATGTTCATAAATTCTTTTTCGGAGAAGTCTCTATTTTGCCCACATAAAAAGCTGGGCATGTTGAACATTTAGCTAGGTAAACATTTCCTTTTGTTTGACAAATCCCTTCTCCAAATATGATTTTGGAACCTATAATATTCCCTAGGGACTCTGAGTCTCTAATATGTATGGGGCACTGAGCACAAAGCCACTCTTGGTGGTTCCTTTCCTTTGAGTACCTCGATGATCATAAAACTGATGCCTACTTTCAAATCTTTCTTTTAAAGTAGATCATGTCTTAAATATAAAACTAGGATTGGGCCCTAAGATTTGAAAAATATCTGGGTTTGCACAAGTTCTCATTCAAAGTTCTTATCAGTTTGTTCGTGTCCATTAAGTATTAATCCCACCCCCAGTATTCTGGGTTCCTATTATGTGATCAAAACGATAAAACTTCTAACACCACAAGATCGAACTTGTATGTTCGAAGTTTTATAATTTCGAACAAAAAAAAAAAAGAAAAACGGACAGAAAGTAACGTAGGCAGGGGGGCAAGCCCTCCTGCACCCCCCACTCTTTAAATATACCAACCCTGAGATCGCACTACAGTGCAGAAAGGGAATATTTCCCTTTACTGCACTGCAGTGCGATCTCGGAGTTGGTATTTTTAAAGAGCGGGGGTGCTGTTTTTTTTTTAATTTGAATTGCTGAAACTTCAAACACTTGTGTTTGATGTTTTCAGGTTCGAAGTTTCAGCAGTTTGATAATGCAATAGGAACCCAGTATTCTCACCCCATTGTGACTGAACATACCTTCTTGTGTCTTCTACTATATGAGGGGGGGTATCCTTGTGCTAAGGACATATTAGCTGCTTGTCTTAATTCATTAGGAACATTTTCGTTGTGTGAAGCCATCCTTGCGACCCTAATGAACTGCCCCTTCACTGTGCTTTTCTTCTAAAGGGGTGGCAACTGGAATAATCTATGTAAGAGTTACTGAATGTGGACTTCCTACAAATTGTTGACTTAAAACCTATACTGGTTTGTTTAATCAGGGTATCCAAATAATTTATTTCATTCTTATTGCAATTATATGTAAATCTTAGAAGTGTGGATGTACCATTAAGATGTTACAAAATCTACAATTCCAGAGGCTACCCTCTCCTCCTACAAGAGTGTAGACTACAGACCTTCTTATTGTAAAATAAGTGGCCTGAAACCAAAGCGCTTAAATCAGAGCTAAGACACTTTTAGAATAACAGGCACACTAAGCCTTCAACCAGCAATTCCCAACTTAGAAGGCTGTAAGCTACCTCTTCTGCCACCAGTGAGTAGACCACAAACCTTATTGATGTAAAACAAATGGGCTGAAGTCCTAGTACTTAAACCAAAACTAAGAGGCTTAGAATGACCGTTACAGTTTAAGCAGGTTACTAAAGAGCAGTAGTAAATGCAGCAGAATAAATACAGTTGAACACTTAAGAACAAGCAAAAAAACAAAATTAAGTAATTCTGTAGGAAGAAACACAAAAACAGTAAAAGCAGCTGAATAAACTGCAGTTTTTTTACCATATCACTGCTTATTTGAGCTGTTTTTTTTTTCCTCAAATTGTTGCACTTTGTTTGCTATAGCATAGATTAGATTCAGATCTGCTGAATCTAGTTCTGATTGTATAACTTGAGCACTAAACCAGGCCATCTTTTATTGGAGAGGGTTCCCCTGAACCCTAGTGGTAGGAGTGTGCAGTTAGAACTCATCTGATTGAAGGTTGCTGGAACAGGGCTCAGTTTTGAGCTTTTTATTGGTTAAATTGTTTAAATCAGTTTGCTACATAAGCACCATGTTTGCACATCATGCACTGCCGAGCAGCAGTGGGCACCATTGGCGGTTATAGATGCAAATACTTCTGCCTGTAGAAATTCCCTTAGTACTCTGCTGCTGCTCCATCGGTGAGTTCTCGTGATTGTCCCAAACTGACAAGATGATACATTCAGCGAAGCGTCTGAGGTTCTAACACAGATCCTACCCACAGTCCTTCATATTTTTTGTCCACTTCTCTTGTACTCTACTGTACCTGGTCCTTTTGCCCTCTCCCTATTTTTTGACCACATCAACTTACCTAGCATTATGGCTGGACAGTTTCCCAAAGTTTCTCCAGCTCGACATGACCTTCCTGAGGCAATGTAGCAATTGCTTCATGTACACTGACAATTCACTTCTTCTAGTCCTCACAAATTCGTTATGTGAGAGATGCATTTATATCAAGAACCTAGAATCCAGATTCTCTCATTTGCCAGTCAGTTCATGCAATACTAAGCAGATTGTCAGTCTGTACACCTCACCTCCTGCATCTACCAAATCAACAACATGGAAACCTACATATGCAGAGGTCCTTAACAGACACTTACCTAAACATTAGAGACCTCCCAAACACAAACACAAGTTTGATTCATGTAATACATTCTCTGCAGAACATAGTACACATAATATATCATGCACCAGTGTCTCACCAGTCAAACCCCTAAGGCATAACACAAAAACAAACATCTTAGTCATAGGCGACTCAATTATGAGAGACACAGACGTCCCTCTCACCAGGTTGGATAAGGAAAAAGTCACAGTCAGCTGTCTCTCAGGTGCCAGAATCCATCACACACACACACTAGTCTCTCAACAACAGGCATTGTTATGACTCTATCATAGACCATCTTGGTGTGAACAGCTTGAGACATGCCTCACTGGACTATATGAAAAGAGACATGACTGAGCTCTCTGTGTCTCAGGCAGGTATGTACCTAGCCATACGCAGCATTTTACCTTTGTCTAGGACGATACCTCAGTACAAACAAAAAAATGATTGACTTCAACAATTGCTTAGTTGCTGGTGTCATTCATAGGGGATCCACTATCAGCTTGGGATGACATGGTCGACGGACCTTGATGCTTTGCCAGAGATAGTTTTCATCTGTCACACCTGGGATTTCGGTTACTGACTAAGGCTCTTGCCACCCCCATAGTGCCTTTTTTAGGCAATGTCACAAGAACAAAATTCCCAATGTAAAAATACTCTCTAAAAACAACCTCAAGGTTATGCTGCTAAATGCTAGGAGTCTAAACTAGAAACTGCACTGACTGGAAGCAGTCCTCACCTTGAAAGGTGGTGACATTTGTGCAGTCACTGAGTCTTGGAGAACATCCCAGCTATACTAGATTACTTTTCCTTCCACATGTTCAGACCACAGACTGAAGGCGTGAAAACTAAAGGAGGTGATGTATTCGTATTCGTCAAAGATAAATATACCTGTAGATTGGTTAAACAACACTATTCCCTTGAATTACTTGAGGTGCAATTGACTCCAAGTAAGACCCCTTTTCAGGTCATTGCCAACTATAGGACCCCCTCTATGAATCATGACATTCACTCTTCCTACTTGGATCTACTTGAGTCAATCAAGATGCAACCAAACACCCTGGTTTTGGGTGACTTTAATTGCCCATACATTGACTGGGTAAATTATAATTGTTCTAACTCACTTGCCCAAAGGTTCCTGGGCTTGACTTCAACACCCTGGATCAGCTGGTTGACGCACCCACAAGGGGCTCAAACATCCTGGATCAGGTGCCCACCAGTATGGGGGACCACTGCACCACTCCCAGTATGTGGTCTTCCCTGTGTGATCTGACCACAAATCAGTCTCACTGGAAGGAACTGTAATACAAAGCCCCTCCTTAGCAACAACTATACTAAAAAAACTTCTCCAAGGCCAATTACAGTCTCTTGCGTCACATTATAAATAGCTTATTGATGGAACAGGCACCTATGCTGAGTTGTACACCAATGATTTATATGAGCACCTGTACAATTGTATTGACAATGCCGTGTATAATAGAAATAAAGCAAGATCTTCAAGGAAAAACAAACTTGCCTGGTGGACAACAGCCATTAATAGGCTGTACAGTGGGAGAAAGAAATTGTTGTCTGAGTAGGAAGGAATGGTCTCAAAACTGGAAACACTCTGTCTTCAACTTAAACAAGCAAATAAGACTCCTAGAGAAGTCCTTCAAAGCTAACTGCAAATCCAAATAAGCTTCCCTAACTAAGGATAACCACAAGGCCTTCTTTAGTTACATCCGTAACCTCAAAGGTAAGGCCGAGATTTGTGCTGAACTCGTAGTTAATGGTACTACATATACAGAACCTGTGGGTATAGCAAACCTGCTGACTGACAGGTTGAGTGAAAACTTCACTCCACTCTCCTCACCACATATACCCCAAAGCATCCCTAATACCTGTGCCCCACCTAATCTCTCCAAGGAGCAGGTCTTAAATGCCATCTCCAAGGCGAAAACCACAGCCTTTATGGGACCAGACAATATCCCGGGCTGTGTTCTACATGGGTTAAAACAGGAATTAGCATCACCATTGGGCATTATTTTTAATCACAGCCTAAGCGCAGGTTTCATCCCAGCGAAATGGAAAAACTGCCATCATATGTTTGCGCAAAAGGGGTGCATCCTTGGATCCTGGGAAGTATAGACCCATTAGTCTGAACAGCCTTATCTGCAAAGCCATGGAACGAATCATCAATGGATCATTTGTTGTTAAATAAAATCATAGTGGAGAACTGTAAAAAGGGGAAGAATGTAAGTATGGCATGGGTAGACTACAAAAAAGCATTTGACAGTGTCCCACATTCATGGATAAAGAGTCCTTACAAATGTATAAGATAACACCCTACACTGAAACTACATCACAGCGATGATGAAACAGTGGCAAACCACTTTGCAGTTAAGCCATGATAAAGGACAAATTATTATTTCAGGGATAAAAATCCAAAGGGGGATACTCCAGGGTGACTCTGTCACCGCTGCTCTTTTACCTTGTCCTTAACCCATTAAGCTGTCTGCTTAACATATAGTGATTGTTATAATTTGGCTCCCAGAAAGAAAGTGTAAAGACTTATCTTCTTTTTGTCGATGATTTAAAACTGTATAGCTTATCAGATGAGGAGTTGAAAGCACAACTGTAAGGAATCGAAACTTTTTCAGATGATATAAGAATGTCATTTGGTCTTGATAAATGTGCAAAAGCAACCTTTAAAGCAGGAAAGCTGCAGCACCAAGAAAACATCAGTTTAGGGAAAGAATCTGATATAAAAGAAGTTGAGCAAGAGGGAGTGTATAAATATTTGGGAATTGATGAAGAATCAACTATAAAACGTGAACAAAACTCATTAAGAAATATTTTAGAAGACCTAAATTAATCCTGAAAACAGAGTTGACATCCAGGAACAAAGTTCAAGTTAATAAACCAACTTACTGTTCTTGTCCTAATTTACAGTTTTGAATGATTGACTGGCTCCAAAAGGTGCTGGCTAGACTAGATAGGAAAACAAGAAGAATGTGTCATGCTCATCAAATGATTTATAAAAATCCGTGCATACCAAGATTATATATTCCGCATTCCGGAGGAGGTATGGGCCTCCCTGAAATTGATTACATGCAAAAACATGCCAAACATAGTGAAAGTTTTGAAACACCAGGAGAATAAATCCAAGATGACTTCCTGCTTAGTCTAGCAGAAGCATATCGAGAATGGAAATTAAACCAGTAGTAGATAAAAAATATGGCAGCAACTAAATGTGCTAAAAAAGCAAAAGAAAGAATATAAGATGAAGGATCAGATGAGAAGGCAAGAAATGTGGAAAATGCATACATTTAGTTGCAGTTATAGAAAACTCAAGATCAAGATCGAACGCAGGAATGGTTAAGGATAGGCAAATTCAAATCAAAAGATGAAAGGTTAATGTTCGTGGCACAAGATAGTGGACTACGTACACATTTGTTTACAAAGTCCATTAAACATGTGGGAGAAACAGACAGATGTAGATTTTGTAAAACAATTTTGGAAACAGTTGCACACCTTGTTGCTGGTTGTGACATACTAATGGGAGAAGGACTGTATATGGAATATGTTGTTATAATCTGGCAAGACTTGCACTGGGGATTGTGCAAACATTATAATATTGAAGTAGCTGAAAAATGCTGGAAACATGAGCCACAAAGCATCATTGAAAATGATGAAGTGTACATCACATGGGATTACCCATTAGTAACAGTTCAAAAGACAGATGCGAGAAAAAGTTATAGTGGTCCATGAAAAGAAGAGCAAAAGTAGCATTGATCACTGAAATCGCTACACCCAGCGACTACAGTGTCTTGCGTACAGAGAGAGACAAAGTCATAAAATATCAGGATTTGCAGGAAGAAACGAGAGCAATGTGGAAGAAAGATACCCAGATAGTTCCAATAGTAGTAGAAGCAACAGGTCTTGTAAGAAAAATAATCTGCAATCGTATTTAGATATGTTACTGATGCATGTAACTCCGTACGAATTGCAGGAGTGTTCCTTACTGGGCACATTGCAGGTGCTGCGAAGAGCACTTCTGGCTGACAAAGTTCGAAACAATACTAATTTCTTGAACTTTAATCATACTTTAACTTAGGAATTGGGTTCATTCCCGTCTTGGTATTAGAAACCTAAAAGATGTGGAGAAATTAAAAAGGGACAGATCTTATTAACAAAGATATAAAAAAAAAAAAAATCCCCAAACGCTTGACCCCACCCTGTTTGCTCTGTCAGGAGGAGATCATGCCTGTTAAACTTGGTGGACTTCTTTGAGACAGTCAAGTCCTAGATGAGAGCACATCTGTGCCCATGGCCTACTTAGACTTTGCCAAGGTCTTTGTTACAGTCCCTCTCTTAAGCGTCATTGATAAAAATCACCCAGCTGGGTATCAGCCCATATATTGTCAGGTGGCTTGCAAACTGGCTCACTGATAGAACTCATATGGTCAAAATAGGGGACTCCACCTCCTCCAGCAGAAGTGTAACCAGTGGTGTTCCACAGGGATTAGTTTTGGGACCCTTACTGTTCAGAATATACTTCTCCAAAGTACAGGCTAAAACTAAAGGACTGTGGCTGACCAAGTTTGCTGATGACTCCAAACTGGGAGTGATGATTGAAGCCCGTAGTGATGTGAACATTCTGCAAGAAGGTCTTACGCAGACTAATGACTGGTGCCAAAGTCATGGTCGAAAACTTAATGCAAAAAAATGCATTATCATCCCCTTCGGCAAGGGTGATTTTCCTGCAAACTACCACATCAATAGCAATACCTTAAGCACACAGACAGTGGTAAGAGATCTGGGAACACAGGTTGACAGCAACCTCGACTTCAATCACCATGTCTCCACAATGGTAAGAAGGGCATTTTATATTGCTCATCTCATAAGTAAGGGCATTTCCTCCAGAAAAAAGAGATTATAACCACCCTGTACACTTCCCTCATCAGGCCAATAACAGAGTACAATTCTCCCCTTGGTATGTTCCTTTCCAAACACCTGCAGAAATGGAGAGACCATAAAGGTTCCTAACAAAGATAATTCAGGGTCTTCAACATCTGTCTTATGTGGATAGACTGAAACCATTGCCACTTTAATCTTTGTCATACAGACTGCTCAGTGGTGACCTCTGCCTTGCATATGGAGCGTACTCTGACACAGCTTTAATGGAAATGCTGCACATTCGCAAGTCAAATGGCACACAGGTCACTCGCTCAAAGGACCTTAACCTGGCATGTGGCATCAACAGAACTTGCTAGAGAGACATATTTGTCTCACAGAGGTTGCCCCTCGCTGGCCCTATTTAAGCTTAATGTGGACAGTTGGATGGGCAACTGGAAATTTGCCTTGGGAATTTTACAGGTATCCCTCTTAGATGGGGACAATAGGTGCTGATTTTAGTGCCTGTTTGAACCAGATACCCTTGGAAACACAGGTTGAACTTGAGTAGGCTTATAAGGGCATAAGGGCCTTGGCACCATTAGCCTAGTACCTCCTATGATCCTGTGTAAGACATCAGCAACAATCTCCTGTAGTTGCCTCAGAATCCATTCACTCCCAATTTCTTCTGGGCTTCTCCTAGTAGAAGATGCAACATGTTTTCACTCTAAATCTAGCAGTATTTTCAGCACTAATACTTGATTTTGCTTTTTTTCTAGATGTTTTGGCCCCCATGCCTTCTGACTATGAAGTCATCCCTAATGGAGCACAGCCCATTTGTTACCCGTATACTAGAGAAGTGCCCTTTTACAGTACAGTGGTCAGAGCTGTCTGTAATGGCTATCATACAGGCAGCCATTATGGTATTGCTTCTGTCCTTGTTGGCTGTTGTTCAGCATTACTTATACACACCTGCTCTTTCTCTGACTTTTAGCATATTTTCAGCACATTAATCTCTGTAGAGTAGTTTATAGGCTTGTGTGTTTTTGAGTACTATCTAAAAAGAGTTTTTTTTTCTATTACAGACGGTATAGGTAGGTTTAGCTCATTTTCAGAACAACTACTGGATTTCAGCTTTTACTAAGTTGTTGTGACATATGTTTGTTAATCTCATGGAGGTCAGAGGCTTTTTCATTCAGGTTGCCTTGGGAAGGACGACTTTCTTGTTGCTTCCTCTTGTGTAACCTTGTCTCCTTTTGTTGCCTAACGTCTTGGGCAGTAATTATTTGGTAGTGAAATGGATTGTGTTCAGTGTCAGCTTTCTGTCCATTTTGCTTTTCAGTCTTCATCTCATTATTTGGTGATGTATTTTCCTCAGTGAGGCGTAAGCCTTCTACTGCGGCTGCTTTAGTGTTGGCCTTATTTTCCACTTTCTTAAATGGAAATAGTTTCTTTGATATCAGTCTGTTCTCTATTGCCATCTTTTCTGAGAGCCTGCAGTTTAGTTAAGGCTTTTTCAGCTTCAGTCTCCCCCGAAGAGTTTTATTTTCTTGTTACAGAAAGGCATGGCTATCATTTTTTTTCTTGTTCTGCTTTCCCTTCGCATGCATTTAGTAATCTGTAGACCCTTCTGAGAAGAAATGACATCATATATAGTGTGCGAGTCTTCTAGCAGAAGCCCTATCAGTGCACTAGGTTCATTGTCAAGCACGTCTAAGGTACAATGAACACAGCATATCTTGCTTATTTGGCAAATTCTTAAATCATTTTCTGCCCTTCCAGGTTCTTAAGTTGTTTGTTTTGTAGTAATATAAGACTCGCTAGTCTGGGCTTACAATATTATTCAGACCATGTATTTGGCATTCTGTCATTGGCCCAGGATAGTGGGTAAAAAATTCTGCATTTTTCGTAATTCCCCTTGCTTTCTGCCACTCACCGTTTTACCAACCGAGGTAACATTTCTTCCTGTTTTATACTTCTGGGTTTCTTGTATCAGTTCAGCATAAGAAACATGTCTTTGTTCACACTGCTTTAGTGTACTGAGTGCTTTATCTATTCCATTCTAGTTTGTGGGCAGTTTCTAATTTTATTCAGTCTCCATGTTGTCCTTTTAATAACCCAACATCTTCCAGAACGATTCTGTTTTGTGACTCACCTGCATATTTTGGTTCTTTGTTTACTCTTTTTGCTTTACTTTATGCATATTTCAGCGTGCCACAGCTTCCTACAAAACAAATGATCCATTTACTAGGTGAAGTGTGTTTGTGATCTTGTGCTGTTGTTGGAAGGAGGATCTTGCGCTTTTATTTATTAACGTTTTAGTGCTTTTGCCCAAATGGCTTTACATGCTGTCCTAAATACGTTACTAATGTGCACACCTTTAGCCTCAGTTCTGTAAAATTGTTTGCTTTCAAACTGTGTCTGTGCCTTGTATTCAGCACTTGTGTATTCACTGTGTTTCTCTTGCTGACTGCCCTGTTGCACTTCATCTTTATTTTATTTTCCAAAGATAAGCACTTTCCATTTTAATTGTACTAGCAAATGGCTCATTTTCATGTATTGACTCTTAACGTGAACACACTTTTGAACATTGTTTTTTTTTCTTTTACACAACATTGTGAAACAATTATTTCTGCCAAAGCTTCTACCAGAGTAAATGCTGAACTATTCTTATGCTTCTGAACACGCCTATTACATGAGACTTGCATTACAAATGCGCTATAAATCCTGTACACATTTAGACTTTATCGCTATTAATTTTTTTTTAATTTGTGTTTTCTTTTTTTACTTTATTTGATTCTCATTTTAACTTGCACACTTCATTTCCTTGGTTAATGCCTTAAATTAGGTACTTGTAATTTCACCCACTCTGATTTCTGCACAGTTTTTGATAAGATCAATTCTGTTCCTCTTAAAAGCTTGCCCTTACTTACTAATTTTAAGTAAGTGTTGTATCATTGTTCAGTATATCATGCAACTCACCAAGTTCACACTGTTTGGCTGAGTTTTTAGCTCTGTAACAAAGTCCTTTAAAGTCACTGTAGAGTGTAGGATTATTGTGAAGAATATGTCACAAATAGACTTTTTTTCTAGTCTTGCACAACTTCCCAAATTTCTCATCGTTCTGTGTTTTTTTCCTTCTTGAATGGTAGTTGCATTAAATATCTTTAAACATATTTGCTTGAGACCTGCAGCAGCACTGCACACTGTTAATTTTCAGGCTTCTTAGCTATTCTGTTGAATTTCTGGATTCATTGGCTGTGCAGTACAAAGGAATTAAGCCCTGACCATTACCCAGGACCTGTTGGTAATCCCCCAGGCTACAGAAGCTGATGAGTGAAAGTGGGATTGAGCAGCCCTCCTAAGTGTCTCAACCATCCTAGAGTAAGGGATGCAAACCAGACTTCTGCACTGGTGACACATTATAGACCTTGGGGTTTATATGGCAAGACAGCAAATGTTCTGGGGGTATGTGCTTAGCTTTTTCAAGTCTGTCAAGAGTATAGCCTTCAGCTTGCAAGTGTAGAAATGTGTTCATGCTGTGGAAGCTACAGCAAGCCCTTACTGTAGCATGAATACACATGTTATCCGCCAAGGAGTGGACGCATGTACAACAAAACCTTGGGCTCGAGCAGATGATAGCACCTTCTGGTTATTAACTTTAACCCCCCCCCCCCCAAATTTGTTGGAGGAGACCTCCCACAGTAGGATGATGTGGTTTTCTAGATTCAGGCTGCATCAGGGGAATGAATTAAGTTCATAGGCGTTTACTAGGCTAACGACCACAAGGAACTTTTTAATCCTAGCCATGTATCCCAAATATTTGACAAGTTCTGATACCCTAAGTGTAAGCAGGGGCTTTGGAGATGAAACATTTACAAGCTTAGGGCATGGGAAATGAACCATTTACAGGTTGCCTGTGTCTGCTAGAGACATAGATGCCAAACCAGGGATGATTTTCCTGTTTCCCATCCAGTTGTCTGAGTTGCACTTGAATTGGGTCAGGGATGAACTCTGCTTCATATGGATGGGAGCCTGTTCCAAAGACGGTAATCACTGGGATGCATACCTGTCTCTCCAGCAGGTGCTATTTATATTTATTTATTTATTTATTTATTTTATTTTACATTTGTTTACCGGGTTAGTCCAACTGGATGCATATCCCTTTTCAGCAGAGACCCGGGGAGAAAAGCTCCACAGTACAAAGGTTTTGAGTTACATTTCAACAATTACAAAATAACATGGTAAGGTAATCAAAATGTTTAAACATAACAGTTACAAGAAAGTTCAAGGAAAAAAAGAAAAACATATTCATAATTGAGACAAGGTATAGGTTTGCATTACATAGTACAGTTTTGGATATCATAGTAAGAAGAGACATCAAGTTAAAAATTAGCTATAACTAAAGTAATTAATATGATGAGTGGATTAATGAAAACTTAGGTAAATGGCATCGGGAGATAGCATAGATAGTATTGGGATTTTTAGGACTAGTCAGGTTTGGTACAGGAACATAGCCAATGTGCTTTTAGGAAAGATTTGAGGTTACTTTTGAACTTGCTAAGGGAAGTAGTTAGTCTTAGGTCGCTAGGAAGGGAGTTCCATAGTTTTCCAATGGAATTAGCATAAAGAGCATCCCCACCTAAGTTATTAGTTTTGATTGTTTGTACTAGTTCACTATTGGAGGATCTAAGGCAGCTGAGATTAGAATAGGGAGTGAAAAGTTTGTTTATTGAGGGGGTTTTATGTGGTTCCTTGATTATTTTAAATGCTTCAGTAAGTTGATTAAGTTTCAGAAGATTGGGGAGTTCTAACCAGGCTAGTTTTTTTAGGTTTAGGCAGTGATGAGTATGGTACGGTTCACCTGTTACTTAATTTGGCAATATGATTATAAGTCATAGAGAGTTTGTTGAGCTCAGCTTTATTAAGGAAGGAGAATACTGGGGAGGCGTACAGTAGGGTGGAGAGAAGATGTGTACGTGCAATGGTTAGTTTGGTAGTAGGGGTTAGAAAGTTTTTAATTCTATACATAGAGCCTAGTTTCTTATTTACAGTTTTTATAGTTTGACTGATGTGCATATCAAATTTGAGCTTGTGATCAATAGTAACTCCAAGTAATTTGGCATTAGTGACAGGCTCTATGATGGTACCATTTGTGGACTGAACATAGACGGTCCTATTATTAGTTAGTGTAGGGTGTTGTGCTAAGGAAGAGGCTGAGGTGGGGAAAATTAGTAGTAGCTTGGTTTTTGTTGGATTCAAGATAAGTTTCTTCTCAATGAACCATGTTTCAACTGCAGCAAAGCAGTTTTGGGTAATTACTTGGAGATTATGGAGGGAGGCGTCGGAGCAGATCAGGGTGGAGTCATCTGCATATTGAATGCAGGTTGCATTAGGGATTACTGAATAGAGATCATTTATAAATATAGAAAAGAGAAGGGGTCCAAGTATAGAGCCTTGTGGAACTCCTATGGTGTTTGGTAGTAATTGGGATAGCTTGCTTTGCCACTGGACAGCTTGTTGTCTCCCTGACAGGTAGGCATTAAACCAGCTTAGGGCTGAGTAGTCAAGGTGAAAAGTTTTCAGGGTGTGGAGCAGTGCTTGGTGATTAACCATGTCAAAAGCTTTTGACAAGTCCAGAAAGAGAGCAGAAGTAATTAGTTTATTATTTCGATTGCAGTTGACTGAGTCAACAAAGGAGAGGAGGGCAGTGGTTGTACTGTGATGGGGGCGAAAGCCGTGTTGCGTGTTAGACAAAAGATTATTTATAGTTAGATAGTGGAGGAGTTGCTTATGAACACATCTTTCCATAATTTTTGCTATTGGGGACATTATTGCTATAGGTCTAAAATTTGATATTTCCGTGGAGGCGCCGCCCTTGTGAAGTGGGATGACATATGATATTTTCCACATAGTGGGGATTTTAGACTCTGTAATGGTTCTATTTATCAAAATGGAGATAGGATAGGCTATAACATCTGATGCTATTTGTAGGTATTCAGCTGGGAGTCGATCGGCCGATAAGCTGGATGGTTTAAGTTTCTTTAATAGGGAGCTAATATAGGAGGTGGATATTGGATGAAGGTTAAAGGCAGGTGGGGATTTACCAGCGGTATTGGTTGTGAGGGGGGTAGGATTAGTTGTGGTAGGTGAAGAGGAAGGTAACTTGCTGGCTAGGGACTGGATGGTCTCAGTAAAAAATGAGTTAAACGTATTGGCTATTTCATCCGGGTCTTTACCATTAAGTTTAGTAGGGGTAGGAGTAGAGGGTTTCCCAGAGTGCAGAAGGTTATTAAAACCTGCCCAAAACTTTTTTGGGTTATTCTGATGTTTGTCCTGGAGGTGGCAGTAATAGTTTTTTTTATCTTGGGTGATATGTGACTTTGTAGAATTTCTTAGCTGCTGAAATTTAATACGATCTAAGGGCAATTTCGTGGATCGCCACTTTTCCCAAGCTTGGTCTCTAAGCTTAATTTTTGATTTTGTTTCCTTAGTTAGCCATGGTGCTATGCGAATTTTTGATCTTATAAGGCGGTTTGGTGCATGGGAGTCCAGTATTTTTAGAAATGTGTCGTTAAAATAACCCACACTCTCATCTAAGGGAAGTGACTTTAGCCTTGACCAGTTACAGGTTTTAAGTTCTTCTAGGAAAAGTTCTGGAAGAAATTTTTTCTTATCTCTAATATGTCTATAAATCGGAGGTCTTGTGATAGCCATTTTGTCCTTCCTTATATATGTGACTAGGTGGTCGCTGAGATCATTGGGGAGGGTACCTGAGGTATAGTTATTTGTATCTTTATTGGTAAGAATCCAGTCGATGGTGCTTTCTTTTTGCTTAGAATTACCAATTCTTGTAGGGGAAGTAATGTTTTGGGAAAAGCCATATAGGTTAATAGGTGGGGGATTAATATGGTCAGAGAATTGTGTCCAGTCTATGTTGATGTCTCCCAGTATGATGGTCTCTTGGGGGTAGTTTATATTTAACCAATTTAGGGTTACTTCCAAGGTTTCTAAGTTTTTCCCTGGAGGAATGTAAACTACAATGAGATTAATGGTCTTATGTTTATTTAGGCATATTTGTAGGGCAATTAACTCCATATTAGCGATCTTAGGGGGTTGTATTGGGTTCAGTATGATATTCAGAGTATTTCTAAACATAACTGCTATTCCACCACCCTTTTTTTTATCCGATCAACCCTCAACATATTAAACCCAGGTGGAAGTATCTCTTCATCCTTTGTGGATGGTTTAAGCCAGGTTTCAGTTAGGCACATAATGTCTGGGAGATGCATGGCTAATAATGCATGAAGATTCTGAACCTTGTTATTTATACTTCTAAGATTGAGGTGAAACATAAGGAGAGTGCTGGAAGATTTTGAGGCTACATTTGAGGAAGTGGAGTCAAGATTGGTAATTGGGCCTGGGTTGGGGTGTATATCCCCATCCTTGGCTATACATTTTTTCAGTTGGTCAATTAGTCTTAGTAGTTTAAAAAGTATCTTTAGACCATGTTTAGTAGTAGTTACTTTGGGGTATCGTTGAGTTAAGTATTCAGTTTTGAAGTATGGTGTAGTGGGGTAAATGATAGTAGAAGTAGGATGGGAGGGATGATTTGTATATTTGCATGTGTGTCCTTTGGGGAAATGAATACCAAATAGAGTGGAGTTTTCATATCTGGTTGCAAAGTAAAGGATAAGTAATAGTACCGCTAGTATTGAAATAATGGTTATTACTTTGCACATGATTATGTATAAGCAGATAGCTGTCAGAGTAGGTTGCTTTTGAAAATGCCTGTTAAGGTATTGCTGGATGGGCAGGATTGTCAGAGTAGGTTGCTTTTGAAAATGCCTGTTAAGGTATTGCTGGATGGGCGGGATTGTGGGAGGAGAGGTATTCAATTGATAGGGGACTGTAATTGGTTTAGAGTTAGTGGGTTGGGTTTACTGACCTCATAAATGTAGACATAGTGGGGGCGGGTGGGATATGGGGGCAGGGTGGGGAGCGGAGCGAGCCCGAGCGTAGCGAGGGCGAAGCGGAGCGGGGCTACACAAGTCAGGAGTTTGCAAGGTCTTAAAGCCGGCTACATGTAAGTAACAGGGCTGCTATTTGAATTACTTACAGTTGTAGTGTACTTTACTTAGTACTTAAGCACAGTTACATGAGCTAATTTCAGGTGTAAGTTAACGACCAGCTTCATTAATAAATCCCTAGATAGATAACCAAGTAAAGATTAGGGATTTGAAGCTGTTTAGGGGGAAGGCTGCCAAGTTAGTTGTTGGGTACTGTTGCGTTTCCTGCCTGCAAGACTCTTTCAAGCCTTAATATTGGTATATTGAGGGTTTAGATTTTACCCAAAATAGTCCTTGGGGAAGTATTATTAAGCTTTTGGTGATAACTGGTAGACAGCCTGTGCCTTCGCACTGTGATTTAGGTTCTTCGGCGTCACCACTTAAATCTAGGAGCCACGCGGTGGGTTGGTTGAGGGAGGCTTCCCAAAATAGTCCTTGGGGAAGTATTATTAAGCTTTTGGTGATAACTGGTAGACAGCCTGTGCCTTCGCACTGTGATTTAGGTTCTTCGGCGTCACCACTTAAATCTAGGAGCCAGGCAAGGTTTAAGTCTTTAGAGCTGTTAATTCTGGTACTGTTTGTTTTGTGGATATGCAGCAGGTCCATCAGACTGGGGTCCAAAATGCCTTGTATGTCAGGCATAGATCTTTCCTCAAAAGCCTGTGGGAGACAAAATACAGGGATAGAGCCTTGAGGTGGGCTGCATAAGGCATTTTACTTAAGCCCTGTATTCTTTTAGTGAAGAACCTCAGTGGATGTTCCAGTTGATGGATATGCCTGGTTAGGTACATACCAAAGAGGGGACATTGTACTCTAGGTCTGATGAATGCCGAATACAGTGGAACAATGACTTCCTTGGACTTGGATTCCGTACCTTTGATTACAAGTTGCGCAACATAGAATGATTTCCTCACTACTGTAGACATGTGATGGTCAAAGGCTAGATTACAATCTATGTGTGTCCCAAAGTCCCTGACTACTGCGTCAACTCTAAGGAGTGTGTTGTCAATGTGATAGTTACCAGAGGTGGATGACTTCCCGAAGGATACTGTTATGCATTTCTTGGCATTTAGTTTAAGTCTGTGGCTCTGACACCTGTTGTTTGTCTGTGTCAGCCCCATCTGGAGAACGTTTGTGTCAGTGTGGCATTCAGTGACTGCTCCTAATTTGCAAGCATCTGGAAGTTCAGTCAGCCAGAGACCACTGACATTGGCTTTGACTTCAGAGAAGTAAATGCCAAAAAGGAGTGGTCCGAGGACTGATCCCTGAGGGAGTTCACTTGTGTCTAGCCTCTTTGTAGAGGTGTACTCCTCAATTCTACCTTCCTGGGTCCTGTCTGTGAGCCAGTTGGGTGTCCATTGGGTAAGATACGAGCTTGTATTTAACCTCTTGAGTTTGTCAACAATGCCCGAGTGGGGTATTGTGTCAGATGCCTTGGCCAGGTCAAGGTAGGCTGTGTGAACCCTTTTGCCTTCATCCATTGCTCTGGTGACCAAGAAGTCCACCAGGTTGAGTAGGCATGATCTGCCCTTGACAAAACCAAACTGAGTTGGGTCCATTGTCTGGAGGTTTCCTATATCTCTGTTGATTATTTTATTTCCATGACAATTCTTTCCATACAAGACTAGTGAGACTTATGGGTCTGTAGTTTTCAGGGTCTGTAGATGACCCACCTTTGTGCAGAGGGATGATTGCTTCTGTTCTCCATTCATGAGGCAAAAAGCCTGTTTTGAGGCTATCGTTAAATAGCAATTCCAGAGGCCCTGATACTGCAGGTCATGTTTCGTGCTATTTAGAAGGCATCCTGGGATATTGTCTGGGCCCATTGATGCAGTGTTCTTGGCCGCAGAGGGAGCATTGAGGACCTGTACTCTAGTGATAGCAGGGGGAGTTGTATTTGATGGCATTTCCTGAGGGAAGGTTGAGGTGGAGAGAGTAAAGCTGGAGATGAATTTATTTGCCAGTAGGTTTGCTATGTTTTCTGGCTCACTTTAGGTGGCTCCATTTACAGTGAGCTCCGCTCACAATTATGTATTACCTTTGAGGTTGCAGACATAGCTAAAGAATGCCTTGTGGTTGCCCTTGGCCTGGGAGGCCAAATTCACTTCAAAGTTGGTTTTGGTAGACCTTTTGTCCTCTGAGTTGTTTGTTTAGTTTGATGAGAGTGCTTTTATCGTGCTGGGTGCTACACCTCCTAATTTTTGCAAAGATTTTCTTCCTTCTGTTACACAGCATATTGGTTTTGTGATTTCACCAGGGTGGCTTGTTATTTTGAGTTAGAAATAAAAGTAAGAGTTTGAAGCAAAAGCATTCAGAAAAAAACCAAATAAGGTGTTGTTTTCTAAGAAAATCTGCCTGATAAAGATGTAATGACATCTGTATACCAGTAAATAGCAAAACTACATCTAGAATACTATTTATAGCTCAACAGACTAAGCAAGGGATGTTTGAGTAATGGTAGGAATTTGGAGCATTGCTACTAGAATATGTGGAATGGATGGAAATTGATATGAAAAGAAATTTAAGGATCTTGGCCTGTCTTCTCTAAAAAAGAGAGAGGAGACATGATATGGCTGCACAAGTTCGTCACAGAGGTGTGAATGAATCGCATTGAACAGAAAGCATAGCAGGTATAAGAAATGATGACTTGTTGATATGGGTAGACAAGGCAAACTCAGGATTGTTATTCATGTGGCAGTTGTAATTGCCTGCTTCCATACTTATCAGCAAAGGTGTAATGCTTTCTAACTATGGGCAGGAGAGTGAAGTAATTTTGTACTATAATGAAGGTGCAACTTACTGGTGATCTAATTCTATTAGCTTTTATACTAACCTGAAATATTTACAGTGAGGTGGTAGTCCTAATGATCTAGCACATATTAGAAATCTAGGTCTTATCAGTTTATTTGTATAAAACAAGTTTCATAATTCAGAATATAATTTTGCATGATCTTTCTCATGCTTCAGTTTGTAAGCATGTAGAATTCATGGTTCTTGCCGTGTGTTCCTCCCATTTCAGAATGAGGTGTTCAAAAGCAATCCTATCAGCACAGAGCTGCATTCTTTTCTCTGAGTCCTTGCTCATTTCAGCATAAGCTGTTCTATATAGTACATTCAGTTGGAATTTTCAACTATTCTGCCTAGCTGTATTCCGATTAAAAAAATAATTTTCAAAGTGTAGACTACATTTAAAATGAATGCATGTTAAGAGACGGATGCACATATATACTTGAGAAAATAATGACGCCAAATAGTATGTGGAGGGGAGACAGCTGTCCGTCTTTGAGCACATAGTTCTCTCTAGATTTGAGGAAATATCTCTTCTTGAAAAGGATTTTGTTTTAGCATCTCTGTTAAACATGCCATTCTTAAAAGTGGCTTAGGTACACATACAGAAATAGAAAAGAAAAAAATTGTAATTTTCATGCTGCATGCATAGATACATATTTTATTTAATTTTGTTTTACATGTGTTTACTGGGCAGCAAAGGCCCCTTTCAGTGGACACTGAGGTAGAAAAGCTACATTACAAAACGTTACAGTGCTTACAATGAGACATATTAGGACAGTTGTAATAATGTGCTCATTCTATACAAACAGATTAAAAAATGTAATGAAAGCAGCATAAAAAGTAAGGGAGTATAATAACAGACATGAAATATATCGATATAAAAAGGATCTGATTATAATGACTGGCAGCTGAAACAATATATAGAATTTAGTATACTTAATGAAAATATAGAGAAGTTAGTATGCTTAATGCCCAGTGAACGGGCATAGTTCAAATAGGTGAAGAGAAAAAAACGATCATTCTTATGATGAAAAAGGTGGGAGAGTTGAGCGAGGGTGAAGTATAATTATAGTATAGTATAGTAAAGCCAGTGTAGCATGTAAGAGAAGGATAAGGGTGATAAGGTGAAGGAAATAGGTGTAAAAATATTTAAGGAGAAAAATAGATGGAGGAGAGTATATTAAGCCAAGGAAAGAGGAGTTCAGAAATGTTTTCCTGGTTATGAAGAAGTTTTGTTATCACATATTCTAAGGGATGATTAATAGCTTAACATAGTAAAATAATTTGGGTAAATTAGGTTTAGCCAAGAGATAAGCAAATACATATCCATGTGTTTGCTAGGTATTTTTTTTTAGTTCTGATTTAAATAGTGTAAGGGAGTCATTTTGTCTGAGTATGATATGTTCTGTTTTTATTGAGATGCAATTCAGTTCATTCACTCCAGCATTACATAAACTCCTCAATTCCTGCATTCCCTTTCATTATACACCTCCTTCTCCTGAACATTATTCTGCATATATTGTTTCTACAAATTCTATTTAATTCTATGTAATGTGCACCTTCCCTTTTCTGGAGACTCTGTCTCTAATTCTTTTATATCCTTTAAAATATTCAATACTTCATTTGCAACTGGTTTAGATTTTAATGCACATTTTTGGCAGCCAGTAGCATTAAACTTAGTAAAGCCTTACTATGTCTAGACAATTCAGATCCTATATCACAGCTCAAAAGAATAATTCCTTTAGTTGCAATCATTCGTTCCCCCAATATTTCTGGCAAACTGCTGTGTAGGGAATTTTTAAAAATAATTACATATCACACCTCCGGCATTTGCTATCTACCCAAGGAGAAGTTCTCTGAAGGCTGCTTGGAGTGTGAAAATACATACATAAACACTTCCATGAAAAAATCATAAGCATTCTGGACTTTGTTGCATGCATGGGAGCCATACAGATATCCTCCCACTGTCACTTTGCAAATTGTCAACTCAGTCTCTTCACAATCTTTTGTAACCTCTTCTGCCTTTTCTGATTGATTCTTATAGTTGTTTACAATATTTTGCACGTCTTACTAATTATCCCTTTTTCAACAGTAATGTCTTTTCTAGACCATACCTCTCAACCTGGAAACATCAAAAATCTGGACAAGGCCCCATGAAAAATAGGTACAAATCTGTACACTGATTAACGTAAAATTTGCATACATAATTGCGTAACCCCGTGCACTCTGATGTAATTGCGTGATACCAACTTTCAAACGCAAACTGAAGAAAGAAAACCAAAATATGGCACCAGAGTCCCCCTGCAGCCATTCCAGTGTCCCATTACCTGGCTTCGTCCCATTTACCATAAACACTGTGTGTATACTGTTTTACTTCTACAATGATTATTTGGATTTTATTTTTAAATTTTATAGCACAATGCACAAACACTAATAGATATCTGCTAAACAAAATAATACTGTCTGACAATTAAAATAAATTTGGCATTAAAACTTCTCTGCCCTTGAAACTCACATTCATTGAAACAGCATTGAAACCCTCACTGCATCCAAAATAAAATACATCTGGCCAATGGTGGATAAAGATTACCTTTGGGCCGTTTTCAAATCATAGGCCCCTTGCACACAAAACAAGAAACATGCATGCGTTCTTTGATACACCTTCCTGACTTTATTAAATTATATTCCTTGTATAATACAGCACACTTGTTAGACTTAAATTAGAACACATTTTAAACTTATTGTATGAACATTTTTCCAGTAGGCAATGAAACAATGCATGAACCAATAATGACAAAACTGCCCACTTCAGAACATTTCCGTCATAAAAGTCTACTTACACACACACACTAATACATATATATATATATATATATCACACACACTAATGCATATATATATATATATATATATATATATATATATATATATATATATATATAATCAATATATGGTTCCCTTTTCTAATCTCGAAATACTGAAAGCTCGAATTTCAGTATCTCGAAACTATAAAGTCAAACAGCCCACAGTATCGAAACACACAAACACGAAAAATAAAATCCTGAACATTCATAAAACATACACCACATAACACGCACACCATTCAACCCACAATACACAAACTACACAATCCTAGACTACATCTACGCAGGGGGGCAATCCCCCTTGCGCCCCCCACACCCTCTACTTATATATACCAACTCAGGGATCGCACTAACAGTTAAGCAATGCTTCACTCACATGCAGACATTCCACACTCCCTCGCACACACACAAACATCACACATACACAAACACACTCATACTGTCACCTCTCTACCCTAACCCACACGCGCAACTTACAATAACACTCACATACACTCACTTCACTTTCGTAAAACATCCCGGCCAAACACTTCCCGTCCCATTGCTGCACTGCATAAGTGTGGATTTGAGATATTCAAATTCGCGCTTATGCACTTTCGAGATTTTTCATTTTCACCTTTACGGTCCCGAGAAACTGAAATTCGAGCTTTCACTATTTCGGGATTGTAAAGGGGAACTATATATATATATTACAGCAGTGTAAGCTTCTCTCACTTATTTTCAATTTCAGGGTTTTTTTTTTTTTTTTTTTTTGGGAGTGGGGACAAAAGGCCAAAAATCGGGGACACATTGCTTGCATAAGTTTTTAAAGTTGCTAGAATAAACTGTGTTATCACCATGCACTTCACTGCCAAGCTTGAACCCAGGACCCTGTGCACTACAGTCAGAGCAACATACCACTATGGCAAATCAGCAGTTTCCAGAAAGACAGGAAGACTGAAACTTAAATGGCTATCATTTACTGAATTCAGTTCTCACTTCTCACCATAGCTCTCAACCTGTTAGCACAAAAAACGTGGACAAAGCCATTAATGAGGGAATACAGGATTCAGTTCTCTCTTCTCACCATAGCTCTCAATGTCTTAGCGCAAAAAACTGGACAAAGCCAATAATGGGAGACTTCAGCCCCAAAACAGGGGCAGGTTTCAAATACTGATCTTATAAACTTAGAAAATTGCTAGAATAAAAGGTTTTGTGTTACCATTTATTTTCTGAAGTATATGAAGTCTGAAATTTAAATGCCTGTCATTATTTAGTGAATTCAATTAGTCAGTGATTTGCCACAAAAATCCTGAAAACCACAGATTTAATGAGGAGTAGAACAAAAATATGAGGCATAAATTCACAAGTGGTGGTGTACCCAAGGTACAGGGTTTGAGCCCGAGTACCTCTAGCCACCAGGTGTATTCCCTTGAGGGCACAACACACACACACACACACACACACACACACACACACACACACACACACACCACCACACCAGATAAGCAACTCACAACAGCCAGTCAGAAATGCATGCATGTGAGCCTTTGAGCTCAATTCTGACAAGCTGATGGAGCTGCCGTTATCGCACATGTGATTACGTCAGCTCAAAAAGCGCAAAAGAAAAACATTTAAAAAATAATCAGAAATGAAGGGGTGCCACGGTTGGGAGGTATGTTCTAGACTCACCTTAAAAACTCTGACAGAGCAGGTCTTTCACGTATTACTCCTATATCCCTTTCTCTTTGCCTGTATTCTGTTATCAGTCCCTGGTAGAGAAGACGGTCTCTAATCTGCAGTCCAGACTTCTCCTTGGCCTCATCCTACTTGATTAATATTCCCTCCTGATGCCTTGGTTCCACTGCAACTTTTCAGTAAATTCCAGACCTCTCTTTCCTGTTACAAGCCTACTTAAAAGTCATCCCTATTAGTAAAAATCTGCTTTCTTCATTCTTGTTTTGGCTTCTCTTTTATTATACTTCCTACCTTGTTAATATAATATTCTCCATAGTGGTGGTTCTCCTTAAAGGCCTGCATCCAAAATCTTGTACTCTCCTTTCTTGAACTCCCCTCATTACATCATTACTTTGCACTTTGATATATAACCTTCTGCTTGAGTTATGTATATGAGCCCTTAACTGTGTAGCTGTAAAGTATCCTTTTCAAATCAAGTAGTCCTAAACGACCTTGTTCTATGTGGAGAATGAACTTATTCCACTTTCCCTGTTACCCTCCCAAATAAAGTAATTCAACTCTTTATCATCATCATCATCATCCACAACTTCGTTGGTTGATTAAACATGCCTGACCTGTATATAAACTAAAAGGACTAAAAACATGCTCATTGCTTGTATGTTACTGTCCATATCCAGTGAAGAGCTTCCAGCTTCTCAGTTTTTTACATTATCTTTTGTTTAGTCTCATCCCACATATCCTTGGCTGCCGTAACAAAATCCTTAGCAATCCATACACCTTTAATGTTGTGTCCCCATAAATATTGGTATTGCTGAATCAATTCATATGTGGGTACATAGTTTACTGCTATAGCCTTTGTTTTCTGTTCATTTATTTTTTATCTAGAAAAGACCTGAAACTTTCTCAAAATGTTCACCAACATCAAAATGTCCTTTTCTGAATTTATCAAGTGCAATGTAATATCTGCAAATAAAGCTAACCTTTCTTAATTGCCATACCAGTTATATCCTTGAATTTAAAAGTCTCTTATTTTCTGTGCTAATGGTTCAAATTATAAAGCAGATAACAAAGGGGAAAGAAAATATCCTTGTCTGTTTCCTGTTTTCAAAGCTTGTCAGAGAGAGAAACCCTCTTTCTTAATTCTTGTCTCCAACCTTTCTTCTTGACCTGTATATCTACACCTCTCAATGTGTTTCAACACTATTTCACACTCTGGTGTCATAGATAAAATCTCCCAGCTAAAAAAAAAGGACATATTAATATCCTAGGGATAAAAATTCAAAGGGGGTATTCCAGGGTGACTCTGTCACCGCTGGTATTCTATCTTGCCCATAACCCATTGAGCTGTCTACTTAACAGTTTAGGCCATGGCTGTAATTTGGCTCCTAGAAAACAACAAAGTGTAAAGACTTCTCATCTTCTCTTTATAGATGATTTAAAACTGTATAGCTCATCAGATGAGGGACTGAAAGCACAACTGCAAGTACTCCAAACTTTTTCAGATGATATCAGAATGTCATTCGGTCTTGATAAATGTGCAGAAACAACCTTTAAAGCAGGAAAACTGCAGCATCAGGAAAACATCAGTTTGGGACAAGAATGTGATATAAAAAGTTGAGCAAGAGGGAGTGTATAAATATTTGGGAATTGATGAAGGATCAACAATAAGGCATGAACAAATGTGAATGAAACTTAGAAGAATTAATCCTGAAAACAGCATTGACATCCAGGAACAAAATTCAAGCTACAAACCAATTTGCTCTTCCTGTCCTAACTTACAGTTTTGGAATGACTGATTGGCCCCAAAATGTGTTTGATAGATTAGACAGAAAAACAAGAAGGATGCTTCTTGCTCAACAAATGATTTATAAAAATTAGTGCATACCAAGAGTACATATTCCCTGTTCCAAAGCAGGGATGGGCCTCCTTGAAATTGATTACATGTATAGAGCTGCAATTGTGGGACTACACACGTATCTGCTGACCTCACAAGACCAGAATGTAGTGAAAATTTTGAAACATGAGGAGAATAAATCTAAGATGACTTCTCTACTTAGTCTAACAGAAGCATATCGGCATCAAGTAGGAATGGAAATCAAACCAGAAGTAGATAAAAATCAAGCAGCAACTCAATGCGCCAAAATACAAAAGAAAGAATATATGGTGAAGGACCAAATGAGAAGGCAAAAAATGTGGAAAATGCATAAATATAGTTACAAGTATAAAAAACTTCACGAAGAACCTCATATTGATTAGGATCAAACACAGATATGGTTAAGGATAGGTGAATTCAAACCAAGAGATGAAAGGTTAATATTAGCGGCCCAAGATAGTGGGCTATGTACTCATTGGTTTACAAAGTCCATTGAACATGTGGGAGAAACAGACAAATGTAGGTTTTGTAAAACAGAATTTGAAACAGTTGCACACCTCATTGCTGGTTGTGACATACTAATGGCAGAAGGACAGTATACTGAAAGGCATAGTAATGTGGCAAGACTATTGCACGGGGGATTGTGCAAACATTATGGTATATAAGTGGCTGAAAAACGGTGGAAACGAGCCACAACGCATCATAGAAAATGATGAAGTCTACATGACATGAGATCACCCATTACCAACAATTCAAAAGATAGATTCTAGAAAACCCGATATAGTGGTCCATGAAAAAAAGACAAAAGTAGCATTGATCATTGAAATCGCTACACCCAGTGACTACATTGTCTTACATACAGAGAGGGACAAAGTCATAAAATATCAGAATTTGCAGGCAGAAATGAGAGCAATGTGGAAGAAAGATACCCAAACCGTTCCAGTATTAGTAGGAGCAACGGGTCTTATAAAAAATAATCTACAATCGTATTTAGATACATTACCAATACATGTAACCCCGTATGAATTACAGGAGGAATCATTACTGGGCACATTGCTGGTGGTGTGAAGAGCACTTCTGGCTGACATCAAAGATTAAAACAAAACTAATTTCATGAACTTTAATCATACTTTGACTTAGGAATGGGGTCCATTCCCGTCATGGTATTAGAAACCCAGAAGACTTGGAGAAATTAAAAAAGTTGGGAGCTAAATGTTAAGCTCTGTGTAACTCATTGGACGTCAAATTGGCTCACAAGTAGAACCCAGGAAATTCAGGTGGACATGTACATCTCCTCCAGAAAACCTGTCACTAGCGGTGTACCCCAGGGTTTAGTTCTCAGACCACTCCTCTCTGGCATATCTCTGAAGTCAAAGCTAATGTTAAGGGTTTGTGACAGACCAGGTTTGCAAAGTTGGTGCCATTATAAACTTCTCTAAGAGCACCAAGGTCCTCTTAAAGGGCCTATACCAAGCAAATTGCTGCTGTCAAAACCATGGACTAAATTTAGTTGTCAAGAAGTGTATAATTGTATCCTTCAGCAAGCATGACTTTCCTTGTAACTTTCACATTGATGACACACCCCTGAAAATTAGAGATTTGGGAACCTGTGTAGACAGTGAACTGTCCTTTGAGCACCATTTATTTTCTGTTGCAAGGAAACCCTTCTTTGCGCAGCTTGTATCTAAATGTATTTCATCCATATCCGGTGATAATTGTTCCACTGTACTCTGCACACATTAGGCCGACCATTGAGTGTGCCGCTTTTGGTATCTACCCATCCAGGCACTTGTCACAACTTGACACAACCAGAACAACTATAATACTGCAAAAAACAAAAACAAAAAAGAGGGGGGTTGGGGCTAAATCATAAAAACTCTGCAGACCATATCAAAGCCTTGGACCTTTTCTCATTATCACACAGGCTACTGAGAGTCAACCTTTACCTTGCGTATAGAGTTTCAACAGACCGTGTTTGCTCAGACCTATTACCCCCTTCATAAGTCCAATGGTATCTTAAGCACTCACTTGAGATCTCAATTTGTTTTGAAAAATAAATAGAACAAGTTGTAGGGATTGGTATATATCACAGAGAATACCTCTTCTGTAGAACTCTCATTCCACATAAAGCAATGTACTTCTGTTACTTTATTCAAACATAATTTGGTTGAATGAATGGGAAGCCACAAATTCACCACTGGTTTAGCACCCCTGCCTCTCATAGATAGGGGGAACATGTAAATGTTCCAACATATCCTTGCCTGGCATCTTTGGATTATTCATCTGCAAAATATAAGGACGAGAAATTGCTATAGGAATGTAAAGCTAGGCTTCTTAAGATCCTGACAGATCAGTAGCTTAGTAAGTATCTATGAATCTATGTAGACACTTCAGTTACAAATTTCTGTTAACAGTTTACAGAAGTGTGAAGTTTTTTGCTGTTTTAAACTGCTCTCTCCCCAAAGGTCTATTTTTATCTGCCTGCATTACTAGCTCCATCTTGGATTCAGTGTTCTCTACTTTTTATCTATACCTGTAAGGTGATTTACATTCCATATTAATATTTATATAGTAGCTTTAGCTATATGGGCTATACCCTACCAAGGATATAACAACTGGACAGTTTCCAAACCTTCAGGACACTTCCATATGCCCAGGCTGCCTGGCAGCTCGGGCTGATCAGACTAAAATATACGACTGAGCACCAAGCCCTTCAGTTCTTTCTTGCCACAGAAGAGTATGCTCCTCTGAAACTTATGAGGATCAGTGGTTGGTTTGTACTTTCCTTAGCTGAACAGGTAAGTTCCATTTGGGGGAGGAACTTCCATTTTCTAATTTTTACTTATATTTTATTAATTTCCTCCTCAGGAAAGTCATTTTAAACCTAGGAGTGTTATGTTTTAATGGATTGTAACTTTTACATGGAGCACTCATTTGTCAGTTTAAAAGTAGTGTTAACTAATAAAATATCTTCTGTGAAGAAATTGTGTTTATTTTTCGATTGTGGTGCTGCCATATTGTTTGAAAGTGCTTTTTACTGTCAAAGTAACTTTTGTTGATTAGTAGTTTCACTGGCATTAGTTTGTTTTCCACAGGAGTTTTGCTCCATTTCTGGCTTGACCATTGAACAGATTCAGTCCCAAGGTCAGTCCTTCCAGCCACAAAAAGAAAAAGATTAGTTAACAGCCTTTGCTGCCACAGCAGGCTAGCAGTTTGCCTCAGCTGCAGGTGAATAGCTCTGCTGTGGCCATTTGTTATACCTCAGACTACTCATCTTTTATCCCAGATCCCTCTGGTGTAGCACCCACAGCCACTGTGGGGGGGGGGGTGTTAGTGGCGGTTGGGGTCCTGTCAGTGGGCAAGAGAGAGCCACTTTCCTCAGCTCTGGGAGAAGGAACAAGGAAGGTTTCCCTGTTGTGTCAGAATGCTGTGCCTATCCCTGGGAAAGCAGTGGCTGTCATTAGTAGCACAATTGGCCCCATTTGTTCTGTCAAAAGGAAACAGAAAACCAAGCATGTATCTATTCTCCAAATTTCTTTGGATATGATTAGTTTACTGGGAATGGCTCAGGGTTTGATTCAAGCTATTGATCTGTCTTGTAGAATAGTTTCCCGTAAAAGAAAGGGGAATGACTCCTTTCCACAAGAGATTCAAGCTACTGAATCTGAACAGGAGGATGCAAGGGATGGATTCAGGGTTTTGTCCTCAGATTTCTGATTTAGACTCTGAGATCTCACTTTCTGAGACTTTTGCTAAAATGTCCCACTACTTTCAGTCGGAAAACACAAAGGTTTCTCAGTCCCTCGGAAAATATTAAGAGTTGCTATAGAAGGATATTCCAGAACCTACACCCATTTCTCCTGTCCTGTCTGCTTTAGAGGATATGTTCTTACTGCTTTCAGTTTTCCTGATAGTCAGCTAGCTGTCCTTAAAAAAGTAGATAGGATGTGTAAAGTTCTTCAGTCTTTGAAATGTTTATACACTATTCCTAAACCTGACCAACAGCTATAGCCTTAGTTGACTCTTCTGCTGCTAAAAGCACTTTAATTCATAGGAGAGTTATTGATAGGTTTGGAAAATGTGTATACTTATACAAATTTGAATTTCAGAGTTTTAAATTGTCAGGCTTGTGTGTAAAGTTTTTTCTGACTTATTACGAAAGTATGAGTAATGTTATACCTACAGTTTCTTCTTTTGAAGAAAAATCTGCTTTAAATAACTTTGTTTCTTCTACTGCACAGGTCACTACTCATTGTTTGAAGTGATTATATGTTGATAATTCTTCCAGGGCTATAGCCACTGGTACTGTTTTTAAGGAGGTTTGCCTAGATGCATTATGTGAACCTCCCAGATCTAAAAATGACGTTTTAATTCTCCCATGGATAGAAACTGTGTTTGGTCCCTCTGCTGCAGAAGTGGGTGATCAAAAATGTGATGAAAGGGGCAAGCTGATCCAGGGAATCTCTAAGAGTTTTGAGCCCTCTTTTTTTCAAATTGTCTGAGATTTATTTCTCATCTAATTTTGGTTAAAAAACAGAATAAACAGTCTAAACAGAGTTCGAGTAAGCAGATGTTTAAGAAGTCTCAGACCTCCCAAAACCAAGGGCACTACAGCAAGTCTGAATGACTATTTATGGAACGTTTTTCTCTTCCAGAAAGTCAGAATCTCGTTTTTTTTCTCTTTGGAAACAGATTATTTCAAAGAATGGGTTGTGAAAATCATTCAAGGTTACAGATGGCAGTGGGAGGAAATCCCTACTTTGCCGGGGGGGGGGGGGGGATTCCTCATCCTACAGAATCAGACTTTTGTTTCCAGTTCTTCATAACATGCTATCCCAAGGAGTGATAGAACCAGTTCCTCCTTCCCAGGTGGGGAGAGTTTTTTTTTTTATTTAAGGATCTTCCTAGTCCCAAGAAAGAAAATGCTTGGAGATCAGTTCAAGAACTTTGTTTCCTAAACCTGTTTGTGATTGTGCCCAAATTCAAAATAATATCACTTCACAAACTTTTGCCTCCTCTTCTTCTCTTAAGTTTCTAGGTAACACTAGACTTAAAAGATATTTATCACATTCATATTTATCCAGACTGCAGGTTTTTCTTAAGGTTTTGTGTGGCTAGATCACGTTAGTTCTCTGCCTTTTTTAAACAAGAAACATCTTTATTAAACCATCACTTACAACATAGGCAATCATACATTTATATAAATGAAAACACACCACACCGACATAATCCTAGTTGCAAGCATTTTATATCAAAACCATACTGACACATTCCCAGTTGGAAACATTATATGTCACTTATAATCTACCCAATAATTTTCAGTCAAACATTACATAGCTCATTTAAGTCCTGCTTTCTTTTAATCTTCATTCCTTCCTTGTATGTATTGTTCCCACAATTCACATTTTTTCCTATGTAGTTTGCTGCTACCCTTTTCTAAAGATCTCAGTTGCAGTTTTTTTTTATCTCTGTTACTATATTCACTACTTCCAGTATAGTTGGTTTAGATTTTGATTTCTGTTTTCTAGTAATTACTTTTTTGGCAGCCATCATAATTAGACATAACAAGGCCTCACCATGTCTAAGCAATTCCAATTCTGTATCATAGCTCAGACAAATCGACTCTCCCTCATCACATCAGTCTGCCCACCCAACATCTCTGACAGTACATCCCACAGGGAATCCTTAAAGTCTGCAAACATACCGCACTGCCAGAAAATATGTTCCAAATTATCGCTTTCTTCCCTGTTATACCTGCAACATTTGTTGTCTACATGAGGATAAATTCTCTGGAGTCTACTTGGGGTATAAAATATCTATGTAAACATTTCCAAGGAAAAATCATAAATCATCTAGATTTTGTTTCATATTTGGGAGACGCATGTATATCGTCCCACATTGTCAGTTCTCTGCTTATCCTTTGGACTATCCACTGCTGTTCACAAAGTGTCTAGCTCCAGTTATAGCTCACTGCAGGCTACAGGGTAGCCACATTTTTCCATATTTAGACAGCTTTCTTATGTTTGCAAAGTCTTTTTCAAAATGTCAGGAATCCCTCTGTTGGGAAAGAGATCTCTTGCACAAGCTGGGATTCCAAGAGAACATTCAAAGGTATTTTTGACTTCCTTGCACAGGATTATGTTCATTGAATGTCAATGAAGCACCTCAGTTCAAAGAGCTTTTCTTCCACAGGAAAAAATAGATCTTTATTTAGATCTGTTGACTTCAGTCACTACGAAGGAATACCTCAGAAGTTTGGGTCTCAAGGCATCTATGATTCTTATGATACCCCTGGCTAGACTCCACATGAAAAAGATATAGTGGTATCTGAAATCTCTTTGGTCCCAGCATCAACATCCTTCCTCTTTTCAGATCACAGTACTGGGGTTTGTTTGAAGAGAAATCAATTGGTGGAGACGAGATATCCTTAAATCAAGGTCTCCCCTTCTCCCTCTCTGCCCCAAAGCAGTCAGTCATCACATATGCCTAGGGAACAGTTTCAGAAGAGAAAAGTGCTGAGGGAGTTGGTCAACAAGGACAGATGCAAGCATATAAATATCAAGGAGATGCTTGCCCCGATCACTGCACTCAATTCTTTGCACCATCTTTGGTACGTGGGACCTTTTCAGGTAGTTATAGACAATGCCCAGTGATGTGGTACATCAAAAAGCAAAGGAACCAGGTCATACCCCCTTTGCAGACTAGCCATGTAAGCTTGGGGATATAGCTTCACTGCACAATCTCACTCTTACATTCTGTCAGAGCAAAATTGTGTGGCAGATAAGCTGAGCTAGACTAGGGCAGATCCTCACCAGTGAAAACTAGATCCGGGGGTCTTCCAAGTTTTGATCCATCTATGGAAAGTTCCTCAAATAAAACCTCTTTGCCTCCTCTCTAAACAATCAACTAGCAAAATTATTTTCCAAGACTCTGTGCAAAAAGGCCTGCAGCGCATGCCTTTTTTTTTTTTTTTTTGAGCAGGAATGTTCCTGTATGCCTTTCTATTCTTTCCACTAATATTCAAGGTACTGCTGAAGATTCAGAAGGAATCCCCTAAGATCATTGTGGCAACTCTGTTTGGCCCATGCAACTGTGGTTCCCCAAGGATGCTGTAGAGTCTACTACTCGTGACTTACTTTTCATAGATTCATTGGTAAGTACTAGGCTAGCTGCCCTTGCAGGCCATTTTATGCCTTTCCAGTTTCCCTTGTTTGTGCTTGAAATAACCTCATTTGGTTATAGACTGGCTTTACCCATCCCATGGTAGATAATTATAAAGTATCTTAATAAAAATAACTGGGATCATACTGTAGATGCTTTGAGGGGACCCATGCATACAATAAGGCATTTTGTCCATGGGACAGTCCTGAGGAAATTTATCTAATGATCTGAGTTGCTCTTGAATAAGTACAATGATGAATGTTGTTTTATTTAGATGGTGAGTCTATTCCATAGCATTTGTATCCTCTGCGAGATATACCTGTCCCTCCAAACCGTTCTGTTGATGATGCAGAAGAGGGTTGAGATCCTTAGACCAAGTATTTCTGATGCTGTTTGAGTATTTTTGATGCGATTTTCCTTTTCTTCAAACCTTCATTTATTTTTTCACTGAACTGCTTACCAGTGTACATTTTAATGCTAATTGCATTGTACCTTGTGCACTTCACTCAAAACGTACTGTTCAGACATTTCATGATTAACTGATCTTGGAGCTTTTCTCCCTGGGCTCATGCTGAAAAGGGCACCTGTGCATGGTTGGACTTTGACACTTGTTTGTCAAGAATCAATAAGTAAGTAAATAAATAACTGCATGAACATGCAGATCTGTCTCTAACTGAAAGCTTCTCCTTTTGGGAAACAGTAGCTAGTAAATTTGCAAATGCAAGAACAAACTATATTTTCCATGCCTTTCAACATTTTTAGTTTTTCAAACCACCTTAAAAACAACCTTGTCTTAGCTTAAACTAAGAGTATTAGTCTCAACGTTCACCTCTACAAAACAGCCAGTACTATTTTTTTTCATTCTTCTTTTATGATCAGTGCATATTTACATTCCCAAGATGTTTGCATACTGATAAACAGCTTAATTTCCACTCTTCCTGTGTGAAAAAAGAAACTGAAAGGCAAGGGCCAGGAACTCTGTTGCTTTTAGTAAATTCAGTTACTGGATAGTAAGTACACTGCCTGGATGCCAGCAAAGAAGAAACTAAGAGTGCCTGAAAGAAAATCAGCTAGAAAAGTTGAAAACACTGCCTGGGAAAAGTCTTGAAACTGTTCAGCAAAAAGCAGTTCAAACTCCAACTTTGGTACAAGACATGGCTTTCAGTAATGTAAAGGAATAAATAAGACAAATGTGCTCGGAGCTTATTAAAATAAAGCAGTGAAGGAGTATATCAACTTGGATAACAAAAGTCGGGAAAAAACGGAAGAAGCTTTAAACAGATATTCAGATGAGCTGATAAAACTGCAAAAATCAGAGGTCAGAGTAATGAAAATGCTTGGCTGAGTGTAAATGGAGAACAGAACACTTAGGGAAAATCTGAGATTTTTCTGCTTTACAAGAGAAACTAGAAGGAACAGACTGCGTTAATTTTGTGAAGGCATAAAAAATAAGCAACTGGCATGGTATTCCACAACAGGGACTGTTAATAGAGTACACCATGGGGTATGGTCCAAATTTTGCCATGAGAAAACAGCCAAGACCTGTGTTAGTAAAGATACAAACATATCAGCAGAAAGACTTGATCCTGACAAAAGTGGCGTATAAGGTTGAAATTTTTAAACGGAGGGTGTTTGTAGAAAATATTTATTCACGGTTATTCAGTGTACACTAGGTAGAAGAGAAAATTATTACAGTAATCAGGGAATGTCGAGAGGCACATGCAGGATTTAAGCTACTGTATCTAGCTGTCTTCAGAATATTTTTTCCTGGAAGATCAGCCATTTTTGATGCAGAACAGAAGGAAATACAAAAGTTTGTCCAAGAAAAAGTGAGCCATCAAGCAGAAGGGGACTCTACTTCTCATTTATCCGATAACAAAGCACATGGAGAGACTTTACTAGTGAAACTATCTCCACTGTTCCAAAGGAAAATGCTTGAGACACAGAAAGGCACAGGAGTTGATTTTGAAGAATTTGGAGTACCTTGAAATTGAACCAGAATCTGGAGTTGAGAGAAGGAGATGAATAGGAGAAGGATTAGCAGCATCGAGAATAGTGAATAAATGTGAGACAGCAAAGCATCAGTTACATCTCATCTGAAATACATTTGTATAAGAAAAAGTAGAAAGAGTAGACTTTTGTTTACTTTGTTAAACTTGTGGGAAACTGAAAGACATTTGCCTCACTTCAGGCCATTAATGTTTTAAAGACACTGGGGAAGGGGAAGAGGAACAAAAAGGCAACAGTAAACTGTAAACAGCAATTTCTATTAACAGTATTTCTGTGAAACGTTTCACGATATAAAATTGCATTTTTTTTATAGTAAAGCATTTTTAGTTGTATGCGATAGATAAAGTAAACAGATGTCTCTTTTGTAGTATTAAGAAATGTTGGTATTAGAATGCAAAACAATAAAAAGGCTAGAAAAAAGCATGTTTAACAGATTGTAATCTTGGGTTGTTGAGGTGGAGAGATGATGCAATAGTGCACAGATCATAATATATATGTAGAGTTGATATGTTTTCTTTTAGTTTTGTGTAGGTAAATGGATTAAAAATCTTGGTGTAATCTAATAAAATGTTGAGCAGAAACTAGTAAATAAGAAAGTGAAAATGATAAGTTTTTCTTTAGCAATAAATGTTTCTGGTTGTCGTTGGAAGCCTGCACCTGAGGGCTATTTTTTTTCTCTTGTGTTTATATGGAGGTAAGCTGATAATGGGGCAATAATACCAGTTTCTTTAAGGCTAGGAGGTAATGTTTTCTGAAAGCATGCACGTTTTTCACATCTGGGAAGGAAATAAAGAATGGACACCAAACAGTGAAAGTAGAAGAATGGGCAATATCTTGTGTCTTAGCTTGGATAACATCAGTTTTAGGTTAATTAAGGCTTGTGTTTGCAAATCGCTGTTTGGGTCAGTTTTTTTTACGGCAGTTAAACTACATTATTTGAAGATGTACATAGTTTTGTGTTTGTATTAAGTTAACAAGCAGTTTTTTGTTTATTTCAGGGTTTTCATTAGAACAAAAAGTCTTGTAAAATGTGACACCAGTTTCAGTGTTGTTAACAATAAAAAACTGTATAAAGATTAATCTACCAAACATTAATGGGTGCATGTATCACAAGGAGCTGGAAATAGCCATTTAAAAATCTGTTGTGTTTGGATGGGAATAATGACTTCTTATCATAATGGCAACATTTTCCATGTCTTGGAATATGAATGGTCTCACAGGTAAAGAGAAAAAGCAAAGAATACTTATATTAAGAAATGCAGAGTGCAAATAGCAGTGCTACAGGACAGACATATGGAAATAACTGAGAATACAAATTTGATAAAGAAAGGATTTCATGGTGGATATTCAGCAGAATATCAAGGGCAAAGGAAAAGAGGAATACTTATGTTGATAACTACATGAGCTCCAATAGTTATAGAAGAGGGAAAAATATAATAGTGACAGATTTGTGGTAGTAAGGTACTGCTCACGTGTAGTTATATTCCGGTTAAAATTTTTGTCAAAAATAATCAGTTTTCAGCAAGGAATACTAAGTGGGGACTGGTATTTGATTTGCAACAATGAGAATATATATGGATCTTATAAAGGGAAATATAAGAAAATGGAGTATATTTCTGAAGAAGTTTATTAAAATATTTAGTATGGAAGACGTGAATTCAGTATTAAGAACTCCAAGAATTTGCATCTTATTCTACAAGGTACAATAACTGGGCTAGACTAGACAGAAATTATATTTCACAGGAGCATGTGAATTTAATTGAAAGCTTTGACATACATTCAATTACTGTTTCAGATAATGTGCCAATAATTAATATGATAAAAGCGCAGAGTAATGAAGTAAAGATGAGACACTTGTGCTTCCCATCTACCTGTTAAAAAGGGTGGAACTTAAGGAATAGGTAGTGGAAATTATTTGGGTTTTACTAGGGAAGATTGAAAGCACTCCAGAAGTTTTAAGTGACTGGAATAAAATGAAAGTGGAGTTTAAAAAAGGGTAGAAAGAAAAGAAATAAAAAAAAAAGACAGATATTTAAGAAGTAATAAGAATTATTTAGAGAGGCTGACAAAGGTTAAAGTATTACAGAATAAGGGGAATTTCATTTCGCAGAAGATACTCAATTGCAGAGTGCTAATGGAGTTCCTGGATAATATGGATACGTTTACAAAGATTGCTGTTAAGAAGTTATTTTTTATACAATTCTAGAGCACAAAAACTTTTGGCACAACTACTTAAGTAACAGAAAGTAGAAAGGTAATAAACAGCAACAAAGACCTACAGTGCACAAAAAACTAATAGCCTCCAAAAGCACTGCAACGAGGAAAAGCGATAAAATCCAAAGTTTATTGACATAAAACGTGACGAAAATACAACACACGTTTTTCATCTACAACTCAGACTTCTTCAGACAATGAGTAACAGTTCACACTCATAATATATATTAATTGGAGTGAAACAATTAATTCAAAACTCTGGTTAAAACAAAAAGTGGAGTTCATAGACTTTTTTCCTAAGGATGATGAACATGTATTTACTTATGCTGGTAATTTATCTATTTTAAATGATTTGCTTTTTAGATATAAAATACTCAATATTGACAATATATATTTAAAAGAGTGTTTATCTGAGAAACTTGTTCCAAAAGGGTTACATATTTTTAAGTTTCCTAATAATGTTATTGAGGGCACACCATTCCATGCTTCTCTTTTACACATGTTTGATAGTTGGGTCTTTGAATTAATGAGAGCTATTATTAAACAGAATGAAGCTGAAATGGTAATTCTCATGCAACAAATTGAGTCTGTAAACAATAACATTACTAATTACTTATTGTTCACTGTTGCTGAAGAAAACACAAAATATTTTGATTTAAGGAAAACTATTGACATGAAATGTGATAGAATTTTAGAGAGGAAGAAAAAGAAGATTAACAGGGACACTTATCAATATCAGCATCATTTACAGTACCCCAAACCTAGAGGCACATATAATTCTGGTTATCCTGTTGATTTTGGTAACAAGGATCCCCCCAATAACCAAGATTCATACTTGATGGATGCCAATAATTTGGACCCTTTAGGGGTTTCTGCTTCTATGGAGATCAGAGAGAATCAAAAACCAGAGAGAAGGGAATTTTCATCAGAACACATGGAGGGGGAGGGGCAGGAGATAATCAGCACCCTCATTATAGAAACTTCTGAAGAAGTAGAACAGAATATTAGTTTTAAAGGTATTGAGACTGATTTAGAGGAGAATGCTGTGATTTGCACTTCTAATGAATATAGTAATTTTAATATTTTTAACTATACGGAACTTAATATAGACGAGGTTTATTTTAGTTTATTTTCTAAAGGGTTGAATTTTGTACCCAGAACCAAATGTGACATCAGTAGACTTTTGATTGATTTGAAGATGTTCCTGAGAAAAGTAAATTTCAGTTTGCTGTTTGTTGGTAGTGAATCTCACGACGGAACTTCAAATTTATTAAAAAAGAAAAGCATCCGGAACCCCCCTATTCACGCTCAACTAAAGAATTTTGAAATTCTAGTGGAGAAATAATTAAGATCTGCTATTAAGGGCAATAGATTTCCATCCAACCTTTCCAACACTGAGTATGAATTATTACAATTATTAAAAGGAAATCCTACTTTGAGTTATGAAACCAGACAAGGGGGGTGGTATTGTCCTTATGAATAATATTATGTATGAAGCTAAAATGTTAAACATTTTACTTGGAGTCAAAATATGATACTATTTCTAAAAATGAAATTCATATTGGTTATAAGAAAATATTTTCCATGCTATATTATTTAGTTCTAGAAGGATTCATTGACATGGAACTGTTTGGCTTTTTAAATAATGACAAACCAAGAATTCCTTCCATTTTTGGGATCCCCAAGGTGCACAAACAGATTTTGGACCCACCACTACGTCCTATTGTTGCATCTGAAGGGTCAGTTACTTCCCCTTTAGCGAGATATATTGATATTAAATTAAAGAAATGTATGATGAAAGGGTGGTCTTATTCGAAAGATTCTTGGGATTTGCTTTATTTGGTAAAGGAAAATCTATTTAGTAATGATCTTATTTTTGTAACGATTGATGTAGTTGATTTATTTTGTTTCATACCTCATGACATTGGCCTTAATTGGTTTGAAGAAGCTATTAGATTATCTGGTGATCTAAGTGATGATGAGGTTTATAATTGTATAGTATTGATGGAACTAGTCCTAAAACACAATTATATTTTTTTTCAAGGGGAATTCTTTAGACAGAAGAGTGGAGTAGCTATGGGGGCAAGATGTGCCCCTATTTTCGCCAATATGGTTTTGAACACGTGGGAAAGGAATTTTATTTATTATAGTGCATACAAAGACTGTTGGTGTCTTTATAAATGTTATTTGGATGATATTGTTATATTCTGGAAAGACACCAGAGAAAAGCTAGATGAATTTATTTTCTATATCAACAATACTACTGAATTTTTGAAGTTCACTCATGAAATCAGTTCCCATTTTATTAATTTCTTAGACATTACTTTAATTAAGGATCAGGATCATTTTAAATCCAAAGTGTTTAGGAAGAAAACTTTTTCAAATAGATATTTACACTTTACTAGTGGACACCCTATTCATCAAAAAAGAAGCATAGTGAAAGGTCAGTTTGTAAGGATTTCGAGAATGACTTCCGATGATTTAGATTTTTCTGTAGAATGTGATTTCCTGACTCATATGTTTCTAGAACGAGGTTCTTCTTCTTCTTTCGGCTTTATCCCAGTTAGGGGTCGCCACAGCGGATCACCTGTCCGCACATTGAATGGCAGTGGAGTTTTACGGTGTCGAGTTGCCAGCCCGGCGCCCAACCTTCCACAGAAGGCACACTCACACACACACCTAGGGCCAATTTAGAGTGTCCAATCCACCTGCAGCATGTCTTTGGGATGTGGGAGGAAACCGGAGCACCCGGAGGAAACCCACGCGACCACAGGGAGGACATGCAGACTCCGCACAGAAGGCACCCCAGCCGAGGATCGAACCGGAGAACCTCTTGCTGTGAGGCGGCAATGCTAACCACTGCACCACCGTGGCCGCCCGTTTCTAGAACGAGGTTACCCTTTAGAATTTATTATGAAAATTAAAGACGAAGTTATGGAAAAGAGGAAAGATAGATTTTACCCTATTATTGGTAAGGAGCATATGTCTATTGACACTTCAGAATCTAACAGTTCAGTTGAGCTTGTGAAGCCTCTTACAAAGGGTGGTAATAATTTTAACAGTGCATTTATCACTGACTTTAGTGGAGATGCCCTGACCATTCATAAGGTCCTTGGTAGAGAATGGGACAAATTTATGAAAATTAGTGACCTCAGCTTAGAGAATACTGCCTTTAGAACTATTTTTAGAAGAGGACGAAACCTTAAGGACTGGTTGACACCATTACGGATAGGAAATAAGAAATCTAAGAAAGTCAATGGCACCTTCCCATGTAAAATG
The DNA here is from genome assembly GCF_019279795.1 of Protopterus annectens. Lineage (NCBI taxonomy): Eukaryota > Metazoa > Chordata > Ceratodontiformes > Protopteridae > Protopterus > Protopterus annectens. Next base: position 263,904,798 of record NC_056742.1, on the reverse strand, counting down.
TGTCCTCAGTGTCCATGGGTGGCTGATAAAAGCAGTTTATACATTGAGGCTAGGGGAAAGGAAATTATCAGTAGAACACATAGCACCTGTGACTCCTTCGGGGTCGTGTACATTGCTTATTGTAAAATCTGCTCAAGCTTTTATGTTGGGAAGACTGAAAGGAAGATTAGGAGAAGAATATATGAACACATGAATGATAACCAGAATAAAAAACTCACTAATGCACTTTACAAACATACGATAGCCTGTCCTTTAGCGAAATTTACATTTTTTATCATAGAAGAAGTACAGCAAGATGAAAGGGGTGGGCTATGGGAAACAAAGATAGAATATCGTGAATTTTATTGGCAAATTGTGTTGGAAGCAAATAAGTTCCCAGGATTAAATGACACTGTTTCCCTGACACCAGTTTTAAAGATGAGAGCAGCCAGACTTTAATGGTATTTAATTGTTAGTTTTACTTCCCTTGGTAGTTTAGACGCATTTGGAGATTTATATTATTGGTACTATTTATACCCTTTCTTTTAGAATTTTAGAATTTTACGAATTGTCATGATTTTTATATTGATTTTTTTATATATTTTTTTTATATATATTTTAAATGTATATTTTTTATATATATACTTTTACATACATTATTATGTGCATACATATATTTATAATATTTTTTATGTTTTTAGGGAATTTTATAGACATAGTGAATTAGTTAATTAGATCTTTTTTCGGAAGCTTTTCTCCTCTATTTTCATGATTTTTAAGATTTTTAAGACCTTTTGAGGTTCTGTAGTAATTACCCACTGATGTATGGATTGTAAACTTATCTTCACTTTTTAGTTATTTTTGTTTTTTAGTATGTTCGTGGTCATTCATATTAAGACCTCTAGAGGGGGCTGCTGAATATTTTTGAATAAAGTTGTATCTTTTTATTTTCTTGGTTTCTTAGGATTGAGGACGTTACACTGAAGTTGATAATGTTTATATGCATACATTTATTCAGGATTTTGCAAGTTTCTATGCATTTTCTTAAACTTGTAGGTTAGTACATTATGTTTTTACTGAGGATATATTTATTTTTTGTAATGGAATGGTGTGTTCTTGTTTTAAAAGGTCTATCCGTATGTTATTAAATATTCATGAGAAAGTTTCTCCATTGGGAGTTTTGAATTAATTGTTTCACTCCAATTAATGTATATTATGGGTGTGAACTGTTACTCATTGTCTGAAGAAGTCTGAGTTGTAGACGAAAAACGTGTGTTGTATTTTCGTCACGTTTTATGTCAATAAACTTTGGGTTTTATCCTGGGCTGTCCGGTGCATCGCTTTTCCTCATTGCAGTGCTTTTGGAGAAAGTAGAAAGGACTGTAAGCAAACTTAAGGAGCCTGTAGAAGGAGAAATAACCAGAGATCCTGTAGAGGTATTAGAGATATTTTTGAAATTTTATGAACATTTGTATAAAACAGAGATGTGGGAAAATCGAGCAAAAGCACAAATGTAATTTTTTAGGGAAGACTTACATATTCCAAAGGTAGAGGTAGATGAGGCTCAACAATTAGGATAGGAGGAAATGAGGTAGAAATGGTGATGTATAACAAATGTGTTGGGAAGTCTCCAAGAATAGATGCTATTCTGGTGGAAGTTTGGAAGCCAGTAGGGTTGAAAGTGATGAAGATCTGGATGGATTTGTTTAGCAGTATTTTAAAAAAGAGGGGAAGCACCAACATCTGGAAAAAAAATATAGTGGCTGTAATACCTAAAGGTCAATTTCAAATTTTGAGAATGATTATGAAGGGTACGTCTATAATGGCTATACGAATGGCAGAAGTGTTGCCAAAATTGATAGATATGGATCAGTGTGGTTTTGTGAAGGGGGTGGCACACAAAAATGATCCAGAGGGAAGCAGTATATAAGAAAATACTGGTGGTGTTGATGAGTCTTGATGCAGTGAAAGCATGTGGTGGAGTAAACTGGGATTCTGAGTAGGACAATAGGAGTATTTGTATTTTCTGATACAATAATAAGGTTAATTAGGAGGCTATATGAGAGATTGGAGGCAAAAATCGAAGTGAGAGAGTTCCCCTCTGTTAAGTTGTCTGAGCAGAGGAACCAGACAGTAGTCTCCTTTGCTGCTTGTCTGGTCAGGATAAAATAGATGAACATTTGTGGGGTCTGTTCAAGCAGCTTTTTTTTACACACAAACACATCAGAAATGAGGCTTTGTAACTTAAACTTATAAACAGACTGACTACCACATTTATTCATGTTAACACTCTGGCTGTTCTCTCAAAATGTGCTCAGTATTTATATGCATGTGCTACATTTGGAAATGCTTCTTAAAGGTACATACACATGCTCTGATCTACATCCACCCACTTTGAGAAATAGTCCTTGTATGAAATGACAGTATTCAATGACATGCAATTTACAGAAATGATGTTTCGACATGCAGTTATACAGAAGTAATTTGACATACAGTCATACAAAATTAGACACACAAAACAATTATGTCCAAGTTGCTGTGTATTTTACACTAGGTCTGGAAATGCGACCTGACCATGCAACAAAAGTCAAAATTGGATCTAGCAATGGGGACGGTCTTCAAGGAATGTTCAACTTTGGGGACATCTGGGACATCATCAAGAATGGGAATGGATACTGTGATGCGTTCTTCAGTTTGAACATTGCCAGGGTTGCTCTGAGATCTAGAGTCTGTATCACAGGTATGATGCTGCAATATCTTTTCTGATACAAGTAGAACATGTCTGCAGTTTTGCCTGTACTCTCTACCCTGCGATTCCACTAAGTAGGATCTCTGCTTGGTATGTATACCTCTCACTTGACCAATTCGATCAAAGCCTTTTGCCGTTTGTATCCTCACTGTCTCTCCTTTTAACAGACAAAGAAATCTGCTTGTTTTATCATAGCTGGACTTCTGATAAGAATGCTACTTAAAAAGTTGGGCATTGATTGCTATGTTGTTGTTAGCATTGGGCACCAACAAACTAGAATGGATAGGCAAGGTTGTTCTGGTTTGCCTAGATAGAAGTCTCTGAGCAGGCAAGCCAAGTAGATTGTCACTGGGTATATTTCTGAGATTAAGCAAATTTAAGAAGATATCAATATTGTCATGCTTTTACCTCTCCAGTAATTGCTTTGCACTCTGTACTGAATGTTCAGCAAGGCCGTTTGATTGAGGATATTCAGGACTGCTAGTAAGAAGGATGAAGTCCCAATTTTTAGCAAATCTCTGAAACAGTTGACTGGTAAATAAAGAACCATTGTTAGAAATAACTTTGTGTGGACTACCATGGATTGAGAAATGACATTTCATCTTAGTAATAACAGCACTGGATGTTAAGTTAGGTAGCAAATCGATTTCAAACCAGTTTGAATAAGAGCCTACCAACACTAAGTAATGTTGACTGTTGCACTCAAATATGTCAGTTACTACAGTTGACCAAGGTAGTTCAGGAATTTGGCTTAGCTGAAGTGGCTATTTTTGCAATTGCAGCTTAGTACTGTTGCACAGTGAACAAGAAGAAAGCACTTTATCAATGTCTTTTGCTAGAGAAGGCCAAAATACTAGTCCTCTCGCCCTTTTGGTAGAATCGGAACCTGGGTTGCCACAATGTAAAATCTGAATGTATTCATATTGTAAGGCAGTAGGAACAACAACTTTTGGACCTTTGAAAATGATACCATCTTCCATCAGCATCTCGTCTCTGTATGGAAAGTAAGGTTGTACTTCTGGCAGTACACAGGATTGCTTTGACGACCTTCCTACATTTATGAAGTGGTTGAGCTTTTGCAAAATTGGATCAGTCTTTGATCTCTTAGCTCATCAAGTCTTGTGGTAGAAAGATTATGCACTTCCATGACATCAGAGTCAAAATTCTTTGCAACAAGCTGTTCTGTGCTATTTCTGTGTGATCTGGATAAGGTATCAGCCAGATAAAGAAGTTTGCCTTTTGTACAGATCATTTTGAAATGATACTTTTGCAATTTGAGCTTCATTCTTTGTAGTCTTGCTGGAGTGCATAGACTTCTTTAAAATAGTGACTACAGGTTAATGGTCAGTTTCTATCTGGATAGCTCGGTCATAAATATAATCACAGAGCTTCAAACATGCGAACACAATTGCCAAAAGCACCTTCTCAATTTGAGCATACTGCATCTCAGTTTGGGTAAGATTTCTAGATGCATAGGCAACAAATCTGACCTCCTGAAAAATAAATAAACCAAGACTAAACTTTGAAGCATCACAGAAAAAAACTACTGGTTTGTGGATATCATGGTATCTTAATGTAGAAGGGTTAGCAGTTTGCTGTTTGAGGTTATCAAATGCTCTCTGGTGTTATTATAACCATGAACATGCAACATTTTTGCATGTCAGCTCTCTTAAAGGTGCTGATAACTCACTAAAGTCAGGGATAAATTTGCCCAAATATTTAACCATACCAAGAAAATGCTGTAGAGCTTGGACATTGTCTGGAGCTGGCATCTCAAGAATGGCTGCTTGCTTAGAAGGATCTGGTCGTAAGCCGGCACTGGTAAATAAATGACCTACATAAGTAACTTCAGGTAGTCTGAATTTGCAGTTCAGAGATTGAGCTTTAAATGTACTTTACTTGCTCTGTTCAGAACTTCCCTGAGGTTTCTCTATTGTTTTTCTTCGCCATTGCCTCCAACTAGTAAATCAACTGTTATTGCACACGGGTAACATGAAGAAATCTGCTCCATTTTACTGTGAAAGATCACTGGCAAAATTTATTCCAAAAGGCACCCTGAGGAATCTGTATCTACCAAATGGGGTACTGAATACAGTCAGGTGTGAACATTTACGATCAAGCATCATGTGCCAAAATGAACTCTTTGCATCTAAGACAGAAAAAACAGCGGCATTTGGCATGTGGGTTGCAGTTTCCTCAACTGTACCCATAGGATGATTAGGTCTTTTTAATGCCTTGTTCAAGTCTCTTGGGTCAATGCATATTCTGATTTCATCTGAATTTTTTTTGAGCCGCTACAATGGATGCTATCCACTCAGATAGTTCTGTGATTAGACAAATCACACCTTGTTGCACCATTTTGTCTAACTGGACCTTAACTTTGTCCTGCATAGCTATTGGGACGCTCCTTGCTGTTCAGATCACTGGACTGACCTCTGGGTTTACTTTCATGGAGTACACAACTGGAAATCTGCCTCACTTGTCTTTGAACACATCAGCATACTCTGAGAAAGTAACTTCAGTAAAGCTGGAACTGAGACGTGCTTACATAATGTACTACTTTGGTAAAAGAAAGCAGTTTCAATCTCAAACTATCTCCAAGACCTAATAATGACTGCACAGGTCTTCGGACTACATAAAATTGCAAGGTCTAACTGTTCACAGCTGAATAGCATGAAAACACTACTCAGCCTTCAGTTTGAATCTCACTTCCATAAGCAACAAGCTTTGCACAATTGATCAAATGAAGTTGCTCACCATCTCTCACTCTAGCAAATGATTCTGCTGACATCACATTGCACTTTGACCCAGTGTCTACTTTGAGCTCATTGGGTTTGCCATTGATCAGGACAGTGGAAAACAGTTCATTCTTTGCCAACAAATCTACTACATTAACCTTTTCACCAACCACTGATGCACCATCTACATAGAAAGTAGGGTTGCAGCTCTTTGTGATCAACTTGCCTTTTTGAGTGACCTTTCTTAATAACTGAATGGTGCTTGCTTGATTTGCAAAACTTTTGAAATGATTCAGTTTATTACACTCGTGGCATTGTTGAGCAAATGCTAAGCATTTCTCTCTTTTAAATTCATGGTTGGCTTTACAATTATGACATTTAAGAGTAAGACTTGGGTTTTTCTGACCCACTATTATACTGTATGGAGCATGCTCCTTTTACTGAACTAATCTTGGAACTTGCTAGAAAGCTCCAGGATCTGCCTGCTACACCTACAGGGGTTGCTTCTGCCATGTGCGTAGGCCTGTTTCTGCTTGCCACATGTTGCATACTGTCTGTTTGCTCTAGAGGTTTTTGAAAACACGCTCTTATCACTTGTAAGCATACTTGTGTGCCTTTCTGTGAGTTAACACCACACACAAGCCTGTCCTTTAAAAACTCATCTTTCAGATCATCAAATCTGCATGTTTTAGCTTTCTCAAGTCAGTGATATAAGCTGCAAAAGTTTCACCTGGCTTTTGATCTTTTGTATAAAAGAAGTGCCTCTCTAATGTAACATTTGTCTGGGGGGGGGGTTGCATATTTCTGTAAATTTACATTTTAAGCACTCTAGGTCTTCCCTTGATTTAGCTGGTACCACAGTATCACGGTTTGCCCCCTCTCCTGCATATACTTCTCATGCATACACAAATGAGTGCTCTGTTTCAGTAGCTTCTGACCCAGATAAGTTAAACAAAATGAATGCCCTTGTACCCGCATCTTTGTCAGAAAAAGCAGCTTGTATGAGAATATATTCCTGTTCGAATGCTCTCCAATTCTCTGCTATATTATGATCAAACATAAGTGGACCTGGTCTGTAAAATGCCTCTCCCATATCAACACATAGTAGTGAAGGTGCTTGAAATTATGTCCGAACATGCACACAAATATATATGCCAGAACTCTGTGCCAGTACCTCCAGTCATGCCCAACAGCACAACAAACTCTTTGAAACAACTCCACTTTGCCAAATTCTCTGTAGCACAAGAACACTCTGAAATCAGAAACCACTCCTTATCAGCTTAAAAAATACTTAAAAATAACTGTACTTTGCAAATAAACTGTATACAGCACAAGAACCTTTCAAAATGGCTGTACTTTGCAAAATAACTTTGCACAGTATAAGAAACACTCTGAAATGGCGGCTTTCTGCGAATAAATGCACACAGCACAAGAAACTTTTCGAAATGGCTGTACTTTGACTGCACTTTGCAATATAACTGTATTTTGCACACACCAAACTCTTTGAAATAATTGCACTGTAATAAAGTACACACTCTGCAAACACTTGTACACTGAGATACTCTGAACAACTCTAGTTATGCTTTGGCTTTGGTCAATGTGAAATAGTAGTTTGTGCCCAAAACACGGTCCTTTACTAAAAAAACATGCAGTTGCCTTTCTCTTTAAGCTTAATTTGCCCGTTTTTATTGTACTCGTTATGCCCTTGTAATCTCTTACCATGCTCATTATACTTTTCTTGTGCCTGTTTTATTTTAAACATGCTCGTTATGCAAACCAAAGGTAATTCTGAGCCCTATATGAGTAATTTTGCAAGTTTTAACAAATATCCTGGTTTTGAACATGTGGTTTGTGCCTTTCGTTTGCTTAATAATACGTTGTTTGTGCTATTTATTTGATTAATAATGGATTTTGTGCCTTATAAATGCGCTGTTTCATTATTTTTTTTTTGCCAAATCATTTTTGCAGTTTTATTTACCCTTAGCTCGTTTCTGGCCTTTTTTGTTTCTGTGCTCCGTTTCACTCAGCCTGCTTAATCTGCCTTCACCTTCAACTCTACACCTCACGACTTGTAGAAATAGCTCTTCTAATCCTGGTTCTGACATCATGTCGCTCGTCTAGTAAGGATAAAAGAGACGAACATTTGTGGGTTCTGTTCAAGTAGCTGTATTACATGCAAACCCATCAGAAATGAGGCTTTGTAACTTAAACTTATCAACAAACTGACTACCACACTCATACATGTTAACACTCTGGCTGTGCTCTCAAATTGGCACTGCTCCCTGCATGTGCTCAGTATTTATTTGCATGTGCTACATCTGGAAATGCTTCTTAAAGATACATACACACACTGTGATCTACATCCTCTTTTCCCTTTGTGTTATATTTAGAGCCGTTGGCAAAGAAAATAAGGGACTCAGAAATTCAAGGATATAATTGGTATTTTGTTCAAGAATATAATTGGTATGTTCAAGAAAACTTGGCTTTATTTGCAGATGATAGTATTTTGTACCTGGTAGAAGCAGAAAAGGACATTTCAGTGTTGTGGAACATTCTGAGATAGTTCCGGATTTATTTTTTTCGGGATGTAAAATTAACAATGATATAGCTGTACATTTTGTACCAACACATGAATTGGTTCAGCAATATCCATAATTATGGGGACACGATAAAATGACGTGTTTAGGAGTATGGGTTAAAAGGATTCCATTGTAGCATCTAAGGATATGTGGAAATGGATTAAACAGAAGATGGTACAAAAACTGAGAAACTGGAAGTTCTTTAGTATAGCTATGTAGGTAGCAAGATACAAGCAATAAGATGTTTAGTCTCTCTAGTTTTATAATGGGTCAGGAATATTTTTATCAACCAGAGTAGAAGTTGTGTATAATAATAAAGATTTGAAGGGTTTTAGCTGTTAGGGGGAGAGGGCAAGAGTCAAGTGGGATACGTTGATCATTGATCCTTACAATAAAACAATTAGGTTTAGGATTACCTGATTTTAAAGGATGTTTTAGAACTACACTGTTAAGGATTTTATACATAGCCAAACAGAAAGCTACAATTCAAAGTAGAAAGGGATGATGATGAATGAGGGGTAATTAAGAAAATAAGGAAAGAGTGTGATTTTGAATGCAGATCCTTAAGGAGAATAATGGTCATGCAAAATATTATATTCATGAAGTAGCAGAAAATATACCAAAAACTAAGCCAACACAGTGATGGAGAAAGGCGATTCTGCCGACAGGGATGACTGCAATTAGGGGTGCAGAGAATAAGCAAGAATGGATTGGAATTGAGGAAGCTGGCAAAGGAGCCAAGGTATTGGGAACATGTAGATATAAAGTTACTAGAATGGGAAGAGGACAAGATGATGTTTGGATTGCAGGCTAGAGATTGCCTCCCATGTCAGGTATTGTTATCAGAGTATACTTAAAAAGAAAGGGATAGGGGAATCCTGAATGAAAGACCTGCACTGACTGAGTTTTTAGTTGAATCTTGAACAGAGGCTGCTGTTAAAGGATTAGTCAGGGAAGAGACAGATGATGAGGAATTCATAAAGAAGCAATGGGATGACATATGTATGGCTCCCAAATATGCAGCAAAATCTAGAAGGTTTAGGATATTTGCCTGGAAGTGTTTGCTTAGGTGCTTTTATATCCCAAGTAGACTCAAAATAATTTTTCCTCAGGTAGAAGGCAAATGTTAATGTAATGGGGAAAGAGGTACCTTGGTGCATGTGTTCTTGGAGTGTAATGAGTTGGCAGACTTTAAAAATTCTGTACATAGTATGCTGCCAAGAATACTTGGTAAGCAATTTTTCTTGAGCTGGGATACAGGATCTGAAATGCCTAGACATTGTATGGCCTTGATGAGTTTAATTTTGGTGGCTACCAAAAAAATTACTAGAAAACGAAAATCAGAGTCTAACCTAACCATACTTAAAATAGTGAGTATTGTAATAGGAAAAAACAGAAGTGGGATGTTTAGAAAAGGGTAAGAATAAATTAAATAGAAAGAATTGGAAATTGTGGGAGCAATACATGCAGAAAATGCTTTGGTGGAGGAATGAGGTTTAAGAGAAAACAAGATTTGAACAATGGCAACTCGGCACCATAAAAATCTGCTGCCAATCATTAGCGGACCGGAGTTCCTCTGTGACAACCCCTAACTGGGAAAGACAAACAACAACCTGTAATATTGGTTTGATTATTTAGTGTAGAACAATGTATATGACATATAGTGTTTGTAAATCTGAACTTAATGTATTTTGATTAGCATAAGTTTGCCTATGTCACAAGTGATAATTCAATAAAAGTGTTTTAAAAATGCATATTTACATACTGTGGCAGCTCTAAATCCCGGCATTATGGTGGTGCTGCGGTAGCATTGTCGCCTCACAGTAAGACGTTGTCCTGTTTGATTCTCAGAGCGTTTTCTGTGTGGAGACATGCGTGAATGGGTGTACCTTCTTTGAAGGTTGTGCATCAGGGCCGGCAACTCGGCATGTAAAAATCTACTGCCAATCATTAGCGGACCGAAGTTCCGCTGTGGCGACCCCTAACCGGGAAAAGCCGAAAGACACAACAACAACTGTTTTCCAGCCTTTTACCTTGTTGCATTGTAAAGCCTGGATGCAATGCAACTATAAAAATTTACTTTTACTTTAATAAATCTTTAGCATACACAACAGTTACTGATGACTCTTCCACCTCTCATTTAAAATACCTTTGATTAAACACTGTATGAAACTGCTTTATGTCATAACATAAAGTTTACATCATGAAACTTTTGTACAAACATTAGGAATAAAATTGTTTTGCTTTCAGTCCCATCAGTTTCCTTCTAAACATTAATGATACAAAGTGAGGTTTATGCTTTACAGTTCCCCAAGCAGTTTAACACAGTCTGCAAAAAATTGAGTCCGTTTCATCCGTCTCAGAGACACATTTCACATATCTAATCAGGGGTGATGCTTTACAGTTCTGCCATTTATTCTCTAATTTCCTGATCATCATATTGTCCCAACACCAGTCTCAAGTACAAGTCTGTGGTACTCTTCTTCTAGTTGGTACCTGTTTTTTTCTGTCACTTAAGCATTCTCCTTTGGAACAGTAAAACATGTTTTATTGGCAGAGTCTATGAGCTGTTTTATTGTCAGAAGAATGAAATGGGAACCAGAGTCCTCTTCTGCTTGATAGCTCACTCTTTATTGACTAAATTTTAGTTCCTTCTTAATCTGTTCTGCATTCAAAAATATGACTGATAATCCAGTACAAATATTCAGAGCATAGCTAGATACAGCAACTTGAATTTCTCACCTGCTTTTCAAAATCCCCTAATTGCTTGGCTAAACTTGTTTCTCTTCTGCTTGGCCTACAATGAAAAATAATGTTTACAAACTCTATGCTGTCCCCAGTTTGTAATAACTTTCCCTTCTCCAAATTGTTCTTGGGTATAGCTCTTTTTGTTGGTAGGATTGCCTACATTACTATTGTAGGCCTCCACTGCTTTCTCATGGTCAGACTTAGAGCATACATGCAATGTGCCCTCTCAATTAACAGATCCTACTGGTGAACTCCAGTCCAGCTGCAGAATTGCACTTTAATGTACTCTATAAAATTAAATCCTTCCACTTTCTTTGGAACATCAAAAGACCCAAGTTTTCTCAACATGTTGTTTATTATAACTCATTTTATTTATTTTTTTATTTAAATGGGTCTACTGAAGCCTCGTATTCAGCCGGACACTTCTTAATTTCAACTTCTAATATTTGCAGTCTTATCAATTCACCTAAATAGCTAGTTAAAGCTTCTACTGTATATTCCTTCACTGTTTCACTTATTTAAACATCTGTGAATTAATTTTATTTAGTTTTCCTTGGAATTACTGAAAGCCATCTCGTGTACCAAAGTTGAAACTTGAACAGCTACAAGTTTCTTCCCAGCTAGAGAATTTTATTCTTTTTATGGTTGATTTTCTTTTACTTTCTCCAAGCTTCTGTGCTGACACCCAGGCAATTTAATTACTAGCCAGCAACTGAATTTTACCCTACTAACACGGCTGAGTACTGAAAAATGTTTATTCAAAATAAAATAAAATGTTAAAAGTAAGCACTTTTGCAATTACAACATAGCTTCATCAGACTGAAAACTGAATGAAACAGCACTTAATTTACATACGGTAGAAGAACTAAAGGGTATCCTAGATACTACACCACACTTTACTTTTAAAAATAACAAGTCACTTAAGAAGCATTTCTGTTATAGATCACAGCATCACAATGGAACTGTTCGATCCAGCAGGAAGGGCACTTTTACCTGTAGGTCTTGCACAGTGTGCAAGCATATTCTTACAGGTTCAGTTTATATACATCCCTATGTGAATCTTAAAATCGAGTTAGACTTTTATGCTGACTGCAAAACTACCAACATCGTTTATTTTAGTAGTTGTCAGGTTTGTCATGCCTTTTATATAGGCATGACTATTAGGTCTTTGAAAGATAGAATTTTGGAATATTACAGGGATATTAGAAACAAAAGAGAGACCAATGCTTTAGTGCAGCACATCATTCAGCATGGCCCAGGACATAATTTTAAGTTCTTAGTTCTGCAGGTATTGGATATGGGAATTAGAGGGGGAGATGTTGTTAACTGTACAGGAGTTGCAGAACAGAAATGGATTTTACTGTTTAATGCAGAGGAACCACCTGGTTTAAATGGGGCATCTAGCCTCAAACCTTTTCTGAAAGCACGTCCACTCAAACATTAGTTTTTATTTTTGTGCATCACATGTATGGACATAATATTTTATATTTTCTTGCTTGTGTAATTTCCAGTATTTTATTTTTTAAGCTTTGCAACTTGAACTTGTGTGCAGTTTTTCCTGTGACTATACATTTTATTCTAAATGGCTTAATTGATTTTAGAAATTCATTGATTAGTCTCATTTTAAATTGAGTGCTGTTTCATTCAGTTTTCAGTCTGATGTAGCAATGTTGTATTCCCGAAAGCACTTACTTTTAACATTTTATTTTATTTTGAATAAACATTTTCAGTACTCAGCCGTGTTAGTGCGGTATTTATTTTTTTGGTTTACGTATCTTCTTTTACCGCAGCTCATCCTGTTCCTGTGTTTTTATCCAATCTTTGCTGCTGAATTTTACCCTAATTGGTAACTTGTATTGGCTTTTTGAACATTTCCTTTTTTTTTTAGTTTTCACATTGGGAGAGCTTCAGTCAGCCTGTCGATAAGTGTACAACCATTTTGGAAATCCCATTTCTTTGCTTGCTTTGATTACAGAAAGTGAGAGCATAGTTTACATGAAACACGAAGCATTTTTCTCTGTGCTTTCAGGCCAGATGGTGTTTTATCCTGGAAGCTCTATCTGCCTTACATTCCTGAATGTCTTAACAGCTCATCCTTATCTTGGGAAGGAGCAGTCTGCCAGTGGAGTGAGTACTCAGAGAACAGAGGAGGCAGCCAGTTGTCATTAACAACTTAACCGTCTCTCTGAATGGATGCCTAGAGTTACAAGATGGTTTTATTTGTTTGAATGTCAGCAAATTATCTTTTTGATGTGGAAAATCAGTTTTTAATTTGATTTGTTTTTCTTTTTCAGTTTGTGATGCTGTTCGCATGCAAGGAGAGTGGTGTTTTGCTAAAACCTGCCCACTGCTTTCATTACTGTATCGCAAGGTCAGTATATTACATTATGAGTCTGAAACACTTAGTAAATTAGAAATTGCTATTTCCAGTAATGTGATGTGGTCATATTAGTATTTACTCAAGATCTGATTCAGTTTGTGGTGGGGTTGCCTTCTGTGCGGAGTCTACATGTCCTCCCTGTGTTCATATGGGTTTTCTCTGGGTATTCTGATTTCCTCCCACATTCCAAAGATGTAGTTGGATTGGCTACTCTAAATTAAATTGGCCATACTTGTGAGTGTGCATGCAAGTATGTTGCATGGAAGAACAGAGGCAGAACTAGCCATCCATCCAGTGGTGTGAACCTTGGCTCCTGATAATTGCCACTATTGAAGTGACAACCCGAACCCATGTGCAAAAATGGGAAAAGTTGTTGATGGATGGATGGACTGGAGAACTGGCTGGGGAGGGAGGAATGGCACACCTAGTTGCTGCTGTCTGTTTCAAAGAGGATGGCTGTAGAATTGCCTGGAGTCATGCCTTCTGGAGAACATGACATGCTTTCGCATGTTAAAGGGGGAGGCATTAGTATCCAGTGGGGAGTGGTCAGTAATGCCACAACCTTCAGGTTTACCAGACATTTCAGTATTGCTGTTTTGTGTGTGTGTGTGTGTGTGTGTGTGTGTGTGTGTGTGTGCGCGCGCGTGTGTGTGTGTTTGTTTCTAAATGCAGTCAAGTATTTGCATATTTGGGATAGGAAATGTGATAGAGTCTGTGTTGTGCTTGTTTAACGGTGTATGTTAAATGTGTTTGTTTTATTTAGTCATGCTATTAGGGAAGCCCCCTTAAATGTGTGCTAATCTCAGCCCAAACCCTATACCTGCTGCCTAACTGCAACTCTAGAAAAGAACACTCTGTAAACAAGCCACCAACACTTCACTCAGCTCGATGAAGAAATAAGTATAAAAAGCCGTTCTTATTCACTTTAATACCAAAACAAAATCAAATTAAGCACTTTTCGTTTGGGAAATATCCAAACTTTTTCAGATGTAGAGCAAAAACAGTCAGCCCAGCAAGAATCCACTCTATATCTTAAAGAGTTAATTGATTAATTGCCTGCATGTGGATGACAGCACTCATTTGAAATTACAGATCACAGTTGCATTCTTTTACTAAAAAGACCAAAATGAGCCTAAAAACTTCAAGACTTTACAAACATCATGACCCAATAAAAATATTACTTTTGCTAAGAATAAAGAAAGAAAAATATATGCGCATATGTAATAAAACTAACACCCATCCCTAACTTAATTACTATGCAGTGTTATGAAAACATAATCAATACAAAACAAGGTATATAAAAGCATGATATAAAAAATGTAAATTCGTGACTTCATTATTTCATATAAATACTTTGACAATAAAATAAAATAAATAACCAACCATTCAACTGAATAGTACGTAACAATACCTAGGAAATTACTTAAAACATTTTTACCTAAGCAAGCTTTTTAATTTTAATTTTAATATACTTGCTAAGGAATAAATTTCATTGATACCTGGGGGGGCACAGCAGTTCAGTAACAGCTGACATTTCAATTCATGTTCTTCGAGGTATAACTTAACAGTGTTGCTGTCTAAATACCTCACATTCTCATGTGCAGCAACCTGTGTTATAACTCTAAATTTAAAACCATTGCTGTGGTTATCCTTACAGTGCCTAGCTAGAGCATTATCCATTTATTGTTTACTAATAGCATAGATGTGTTCGTAAATCCTATCACGCAATCTACGATCGGTCTTACTGACGTAGAAAGTTGGACAGGCATTGCACTGTGCAAGGTATACCACTGACCTGGAATTACAATTGAACTTGCCCATAGTATAAAAGTTGTAGTTCCTTACTCAAAATTTTTTACCTGTTTCAATATAAATACAATATCTGCATGCATCACACCTGTACATTCCTATGTGCCTATTGGGTGGTTTCATGGTAGTTTCCATCAACTTCTTTAGGCTCTGTCCCTTCCTATATGTGATGGTCGGTGATTCTCCTAATTTAGCAGAAATCTCCTTATCCACTGAGAATAGGTGCCAGTATTTTTTAACTATTGACCTAATCTCCTCAGCCTCGGGGCTGTATGTAAAAGCAAATTAAATTGAGAAGTTCTTGTTCTGATGATTCCTTCCTTCTCCTAGTTCATTAACCACATTTGTAAGGGGAGGACTCGAGGTGCCTATATTAAATGGTTCATTTGTGGAACAGTTGTTCAAAATAGGCTTATATACACCTTGGGACCTTTTTAACTGGACTTCATTTATAATACCCTCCAAGAATTTGGAACGGTAACCCCTGTTAAGGAACATATTCCTAAGATTTAAACATTCCTTTTGAAAGTCAACTTCACCAGAAACCATCCAAGCTGCTTGAACCAGTTGTCCCTTAACAACATATTTTTTTCTGTTGTAAAGGGTGTGCACTAGAGAAATGCAAAAAAGAGTTTCTATAAATCTTTACAGTGTATTTTGATTCCTGAATGTTTTTTGTAAGTTCCACATCCAAGTAATGGACTGAGTGATGCATGTAGATATTGTATTTATATTGAAACAGTTAAAAAATTTTGTCTTGAAGTTAAAGTCTTGAAGTTTTTAGGTTAATTTTGGTCTTTTTAGTAAAACAATGCAACTGTGATGTGTAATTTCAAATGAGTGTTGTGATCCACATGCAGGCAATTAATCAATTAACTCTTTAAGATATAGAGTGGATTGTTGCTGGGCTGACTGTTTTGGTTTTTGCTCTACATCTGAAGAAGTTTGGATTTTTCCCAAATGAAAAGCACTTAATTTTATTTTGTTTTGGTATTAAAGTGAATAAGAATGGCTTTTTATACTTATTTTTTCATCGAGCTGAGTGAAGTTTGGTGCTTGTTTACAGAGTGTTCTTTTCTTTAGTTTTTCGTTTGTCAGTTCCTTTTTTAACTGCAACTCTCTACATTACATTGACGAACACCCTTTCTTTCCCTTAACAGTACAGTGATAATTAATATAATTATCTTGCTGTGTCTGAGAATGTTACTTGAGCTTTAGATATTTGCACTGCCTTTAAATATATACATTGAAACAGTGTAGTATTGTCATTTGGGTTATAGTGAAGCCTCATAGCCCACCGATGTGCAGTAGCAAACCCTGAACATCACCCACCAATCAATGACATGCCTAAATACTTCATGAATATTTATGTGGACCTGCTGACTAACATCAGCAGTATTTATTAAGTGTTTGGTAAGTCAGTACGGCATGACTTAAGCAGGGTTTTCCAATAACCTGACTTGTGATACTGCCTACTTACTTGCTTGTATTTGTTTAGTTGTAAGCACCTAAGGATTAGGACAGAAAATATTTCCTAAGTTTCATTTAGTAGTTGTATAAAATAATTATTTTGGATCTGAAATACCCAAGTGTTTTCTGAAATAGCATAACCAGCTCAAATGGTATAAGAACGACTTTTAATTTTGGCCAGAAAGTCAAGTTCATTCCTTTGCAATGGCTGCAGGTATGGTTTGACCAACAGAATCTCACTTTTTACACAAAATGTCGTACTTTGAGCATTTAAAAAGGTGGCAACCCTATAAGCAGCAGTTCTTCTGGTACTAATGGAGACCTGAGCCTTAATTATCCAGTTATGGAGATAAGTGTATTTCCAAAAGCACACACACGCTGTCAGAATTCCAGCAGCTGGCACTTCCTTGAGACATTTTTGAGCTTTTCTCTTAGGATTTCATCTCCTGGAGTCATCCACAATTAGGATTTTCCCTCTCCCTGAACACACTTTTGAGTGCGGGCAAAACTGAAAGAGTGCAAGTGATAGTTTATTCCCTTTGTATACAAGTTTTCATTTGGTTGCAAGAAACTGACTTTGGCAAGCAAGCCATTAATTATAAACTGCACAGTTCCCATTTTTTAACAGCAATTTTTAAGGGGAGAACTGCACTATAGTTGTATAGCTGTAGCCACCTGCATCTGGGAGGGTCTTGGAAGAAGGTTGAGTTGCAGAAGCTACCGATTTTGTCATTCACTTGAGCAGTCAGTTAAAATGTGTGTTTTATAATCTTGATGTAGTAAGTTGACCCGTTAGTTTAATTAAATGGAAGTTTTTTTCTTGCTGCTTTTCTGCTTCTCTCTTTAATTTCTCCAAGTCTTCTGGGTTTCTAATACCATGACAGGAATGGACCCCATTCCTAAGTCAAAGTACGATTAAAGTTCATGAAACTAGATTTGTTTCAATCTTTGATGTCAGCCAGAAGTGTTTTTCGCACCACCAGCAATGTGCCCAGTAATGACTCCTCCTGTAATTCGTACGGGGTTACATGTATTGGTAATCTATCTAAATACGATTTTAAATTATTTTTTGTAAGACCCGTTGCTATTGGAACTGTCTGGGTATCTTTCTTTTACATTGCTCTCGTTTCTGTCTGCAAATTCTGATATTTTATGACTGTCTCTCTCTGTACGCAAGACAATGTAGTAACTGGGTGTAGCGATTTCAATGATCAATGCAACTTTTGTCTTCTTTTCATGGATGCTTTCATATCGGGGTTTCTAGCATCTATCTTTTCATTCTATGTAGGAATGACAACTAGAAAATTAAAGGACAGGATTAACGAGCATTTGAATGCAATAAAAAAGATATAAACAATGCTCTAGTATTTGTAAGGATTTTAATAAGTTTTGTTTTACAGTTTTAGAATAAGTTAACTACAATAAGAGGGGAGGTGATTTTAAGAATGGTGGAGATGAGGGAAATTTTTTGGCAAATAAAATTAGAAGCAGATAGCCCACCAGGTTTGAATGAACATATTAATATAAAGTGTTATTTAGCTAATAGGAAACTAAGGGGTTAAAATTAACATAGTAATTGTTTGTTTTATGCATCATGTGATTGTTTTAATGAGTCAGGAGTGTATTTAAATGTGATGTGGAAATTGTTGTACTGTTTCTGATGTGGAAATGGTTTTACTGTTTCTGATGAAGTTTTGATACAAAAGCGGATATTAAAAGCCTTTATCCTAATTTCAAGTCTTCTGTGGTGTATAGTGAACTTTTATTTTTTAAGTTTCGGTTGTTCACTTGGCCCTTGTGGTGGTTTGTATTTTTTTTTTGTTCCACCGCTGGTGGTTCCCCAGAAGACTTTTTAATGGAATTAACGGTGCATCCAGTACCTGGTACTCAAGATAACATTTTGTTTTAGCTATTGACTTCTGTGCAAGACAGTCAAAAGAAATTATTAACTCTTTTACAACAAACACGTACTAATGGAGGTAACAAAAAAAGTTATTCTAATCTTTCCAGTGATGCTATCGATGACACTGAGACTGTGAGACATTTTCCTGTTAGTCACAGCAATATTGATGCTGATACTTGCACTGGGACTTAAAAGGATGTGAATTAAGCTTTGAATGCAAATTTGAATCCATTCACAGTTAGCTGTAACTGTGAAGATGTAAATTGTGCTGAAATAGACATAGACGATGCCCTAAACAAAATGGAAAAATGCCTGAAAAAATGTTGTGCTGTTATGCTTGAAAAATCAATACTTTGATAGTTGCATCAAAACACCTATTGTGCCGAAGGGCTTATGTGTTTTTAAAGTCCCGAATAGGGTTAACAATGTTGATTTATTTTATAAGGAACTGGTTCAGTTTTTTTAACAATGTAGGCTTGGACTTCATGAAGTTAATCATGAAAAAGAATAACACGTTACTAGTAGAATTACAACGGAAATTAGAAGAATGGGACAATGAGATAAAGCAATATCTTATAAATTCCACTTAAACAAGGCGTTTGTATGGCCGTATGTTGTCAGGGGTGGATCGTTTTAAAAAAAGCATCATCAACCGTAAATTGAAGAAAATGGAACATGATTGGGCTGCTTATCAGTCTAATACAGCCTATATTTGGTCTTTTTCATGTTCTTTAAAACAAATACAAAATAATATGAGAACTGGCAATTACAGAGATCCATTTCGTGGGCCCTGTAAATATGCAGCTAGAGAGGGGAATCGAATAAATCAATCAGAAGGCTAGTTCGGGCAGACTTGCATAAATAAAGGCAGAAATCACACTTCAGTACAATGTGAGCCCAGGCGTATCAAAGTACAGGCAGAGGTGCATCGTTATCCCATTATTTATGAAAAAGAGTATCCTCCTTTAGTGAATGAAGCTTTGAATGGTTCGGTAGGTTTAGTAGAAGCTTCAGAAATCACTGAGTAGCCAAAAAACTTGGATATGAGAACGGGGAGGTCAGCAAACAGCAGAGGTCTCCACTCGTAACCGGAACCATACAAAGGTAAAACTGAAGTAAATTCTTTGCCATTGGGAAGGTTTAAAATATTTAATTTGAGTAACTTTCAGTTGAATGACTCTCATCTCTCAGTGCTTGGTATGGGCTTTGGCTTTATCCCTAGCCATAAATCTAATTTAACATACACCCTTTTGCAGTTAAAAATGTACACAAGGAAGTTGAACTTGGCATTTATTCTCAAGGATGTGACTTTGAGTGACAGTTTAAAAACATCTTCTACCTTTAACCCTGCATTGCATTTCACCTTAAAGAATTTTGAAGCATTTTGTGAAACTCACATTAGAGAGTTTTTGAATTGTAAGAATGTTAAATCGTATTACAGTTTAACTTATGCAGAACATAATACTTTGAAAGAATTAAGTAATGACAAAAGTTTGCATTTCATGAAAGCTGACAAGGGGGTTGGGCTGGTCATTATAAATAATTATGATTATTATATTGCAGTGGAAACACTAAGTAATGAAAATGAATATCAGGAGGTTTCTATTAATGAAATTAACGTGAAACACAATGCGTATATCTTATTGGAACATATGCTATTGAATAATGAAATAAATCTTGAGTTGTATTATATTTTTTATAATAAGTATCCATGTATTGGAATTTTATATGGGGTACCGAAAATTCACAAAGATACAGCCCCCCCCCCCCTTTTAGGCCTATTGTGTGAGCAGGGGGTAGTATTACTGAAGGAATTTCAAATTTTTTATATTCAGTATTTAATTCTGTTGTACAAAAACTGAACTCATAGTGTCAAGATTCATGGGACTTTTTGAATCGTATTACAAATTCCACTTTAACTAGTTTAAAAAATTGTAATGAGCTAACACTTGTAACTGTTGACATTGTTTCTTTATTTACATCAATTCTGAATAATGGAGTGGAATTTTTAAGAGACTATTTGTATAAATATGCGAAAATGAGAGTGAATGATGTTGAAGTTTATTGTAAGCTCTTTGAAATTGTTTTAGAAAATAATTTTTTCTTGTTTCATGATAAATATTACAGACAAATAAGGGGTGCCGCAATGAGTGCGGCAACTTCTCCAGCATATGCGAATTTGGTACTGGGTTGTGGGAGAATGAAATTTTGCCTAAGGTAAAGGAATTCACTCATATAGTTTTTATAACAGATTTGTGGATGATTTGTTTTTTATTAACAAAGGTAAAATTGACATGGATAATTTTATACAAAGTTTAAATAGTACCTCTGATTATTTTAAATTTTACTTTAGGTTCTACTGGGTATCAAGTCAACTTTCTAGATGTAGAGTTAAAATGGGACATAGAAAAGAAAGTTTTTGAAAGTAATATTCATAGAAAAGGTACCTTTTCAAATGCATACTTACATTGGTTGAGCAATCATCCAAGCTATATGAAACGTAACATACCTTGAGGACAATACATAACGGTGTCCAGTATGATTAATGTAGTATTTGATAAAGAAGTAAATTTCATCACATCCTTGTTTATTGACACGGGTTATCTGTTAAAGTTACTGGAAGAAACAGTCGATGAAATAAAAAATGAGGGAGAGAGACATTTTATGCCCATATTGATGCATGGTTTTGACAAAAAAAAACGGTACAGAAGATGTAAAAAGTAACAAACAGGTCCCACGTTGCATGGTTGATATGTCTATAGACGCTCCATTTATTAATAAAATAAGTGATAATTGGAGAATTATTAAAGGGGCATAGGGAAATTGGGATTGATTTCAGGAAGTGTTCCCAAATTTGTCAGTACAAAAAAAATTTTTAAAGCAATTGCTTGAGGATCACAAACGAATACAGGAAGCACATTAAATGACAGTCGGAAGAAGGGAACATATAAATGTAACATTTATAGGTACATTTATGAAGGGTCTTTTATTATTCTCTCCCATTTATCTTATGATGTTTATTTAGGTAGTAAATGTAGCTGTGATTCTACTGGAGTTGTATACATTGCTTTTTGTTCAAATTGCAATTCATTCTATGTAGGAATGACAACTAGGAAATTAAATGGCAGGATTAAGGAGCATTTGAACACAATAAAAAAGATAAATAATTCTCTGTATAAACACTCTAGTATTTGTAAGGATTTTAATAAGTTTTGTTTTACAGTTTTAGAAAAAGTTAACTACAGTAAGAGGGGAGGTGATTTTAATAATCTGGTGGAGATGAGAGAAATTTTTTGGCAAATAAAATTAGGAGCAGATAGCCCACCAGGTTTGAATGAACATGTTAATATAAAGTGTTATTTAGCTAATGGAAAAATAAGGGATTAATATTAACATAGTAATTGTTTGTTTTATGCATCATGTGATTGTTTTAATGAGTCAGGAGTATATTTAAATGTGATGTGGAAATTGTACTGTTTCTGATGAAGTTTTGATACGAAAGCAGATATTAAAAGACACTACCATAATTTCTAGTCCTCTGTGGTGTATAGGGAACTTTTATTTTTTAAGTTTCAGTTGTTCACTTGGAGGTTTGTGTTTTTTTTTTTTTTTTTCATGAAATTAGTATTGTTTCAATCTTTGATGTCAGCCAGTAGTGCTCTTCACAGCACCCACAATGTGCCTAATAATAATGACTCCAGCAATTAGTGCGGAGTTGCATGTATTGGTGGCATTTCTAAATATGATTGTAAACTTTTTTTTTTTTTTATAAGACCCATTACCCCTACTATTATTGGAACTGTCTAGGTTTCTTTCTTTCACACTGCTCTCGTTTCTGCCTGCAGATCATGGTATTTTATGACTTTGTCTCTCTCTGTACGCAAGACACTTGGTCAACGATCAATCCTACTTTTGTCTTCTTTTCTTGACTACTTTATCTGGTTTTCTAGCATCTGTCTTTTGAACTGTTGGTAATAGATGATCCCATGTGATATAAACTTTATAATTTTCTATGATGCTTTGTGGCTGTTTCCTGTATTTTTCAGCCACTTTGATATAATGTTTGCACAATCCCCAATGCAACAGTCTCGCCACATTATTATGCCTTTCAGTATACAGTCCTTCTGCCATTCGTGTGTCACAACCAGCAACAAAGTGTGTGACTGTTTCCAGTTCGGTTTTACAAAACCTACATTTGTCTGTTTCTCCCACATGTTCAGTGGACTTAGTGGGCTACGTGCACGTTGGTTTACGATCTTGGGCTGCCAATATTAACCTTTCATTTCTTGGTTTGAATTCGCCTCTCCTTAACCATTCCTGCAGTTGTTCCTGATCAACATGAGGCTCTTCCAGAAGTTTTCTATAAATGCAACTGTATTTTATGTTTTTTCCATATTTCTTGCTTTCTCATCTGGTCCTTCACCTTATATTCTTTCTTTTGTTTTTGGCACATTCAGTTGCTGCCTGGTTTTTATCTACTTCTTGTTTGATTTCCATTCCTGCTTGACGTTGATATGCTTCTGCTAAATTAAGCAGAGAATGTCATCTTAGATTTATTCTTTTCATGTTTCAACACTTTCACTACATTTGGATCTTGTGAGGTCAGTAGATATGTGTGGAGTCTCACGATTGCAGATCTATACATGTAATCAATTTCAAGGAGGCCCATCCCTCCTTCAGAATGTGGAATATATAATCTTAGTATATACTGATTTTTATAAATCATTTGGTGAGCATGAAGCATACTTCTTGTTTTAATATCTAATCTATCCAACACTTTTTGGGGCCAGTCAATCACTCCAAAACTGTAGGTTCGGACAGGAAGAGCAAATTGGTTTATAGCTTGGATCTTGTTCCTAGATGTCAGTGTCAGTGTCTTGGAAGAAGGGTGGGTTGCAGAAGCTACCAATTTTTGTCATTCACTTGAACAGTCAGTTAAAATGTGTGTTTTATAATCATGATATAGTAAGTTGACCCTGTAGTTTAATTAAATTGAAGTTTTTTTCTTGCTGCTTTTCTGTGGTATGAGTGAGTCTATGTTGAGGAGGTGTACATAGACTAAGTCTGGGACACCTTGAAAAGCATTATATACATTGAAATTTGATGTGGCCAAAGTGGGCACTTGCTTATTGCTTCAAAATATTAATGCAGGAAGAGCAAGCAGTCACAGATTGTATGCCTGGGGATTCTTTTGCATATGTGTTCGTCAGCAGCTGTTGCAAGCGTTATGTCATTGGCAAATCTTCATGTCTGCCAATCATGCATCATTTTCATGTGACATATCACACACATTCTGCCTGTCAATTAAGGTAGCCACTACTGCACCTGCGCAGTCCCATCCGAGGGGGGGGGGGGGTTGTGGTACAAGGCTTCACTGTAACTGTTATTTGTTCAATTTTATATTTTATTTTATTGTGGTTACCTTCAAACTTATATTATGGATGGAAAGCATTTTTGATATAGAGGGATAAAGTCCTAATTATGACCAAGCTGGCCTGGGTTTGATTTAGTGGCCCAGGTGCTGGATGAACTAGCTTGGAGTGGGTGGAGAGAGATAGGAATGGCAAGACAGAATCTACTCTCATTTGGGGGGGGGGGGTCAGGGTGTATGTCAGAGATAGGAATGGCAAGACAGAATCTACTCTCATTTGGGGGGGGGGGATCAAGGTGTATGTCTTGAGTGTGAACCCTGCACTGAAAATGGTGAAGACCAAAGATTACCAAATGCGTTTGACTTCTAGGAAGCAAGGAGTTTGTGACATATTCTGGGAAGAGATGCCCTCTTGCATGCCCGTTGTACTTTGCCCCTTGGGATGCAGCAGGCCAGTACAAAAGGGGAAGTTGTAGGGGCAGATATAAACTCTGGAGTCGTCATGTAGGATGATGGCACTGCCTTTGTCACTTCAGCCTTGCCCCTTTGAGGAATGGGCTATAGGGCTGTCAGCTATGAGGGAAATAAATGGACGATTTAAGTGAGTAGAGGAGGATGCTTGAAAGCCACTGCAGAATTGGGAACAAAAAGTGTACCAAAAAAGGGGGTCCCTGGAAAAGTTCACTTACCTTAACAAATATGTCTCAAAAATGTAATACTCCAGCAGTCACAAGCATTTGTTTTGAGGATGGATGTTCTCTGGGCTTGCTGTGCCATGGATTCTGGGTATGAGTCGATGGTAGCCACATCTTCTAGCTCTTAAGGTGAAACATTAGATACCTTAACACCTTTGACTATGTCCTTGGGGCACAAGTGGATTGCAGGTTACTATTGGTATACTGCCCAGATGACTATCTAGCAACATTTCTTCAAAATGTCACTATTTCTTTCCATTGGGGGTTTGCGTGATCACTCAAGACAGTTGATCTTGGATGATTTTAATATATGGGTTAATGATGAATCAAATATTTGCCACACAATTCTTTGTATAATGGAAAGTTATGGCTTCATTCAGGTTATTGTTTTTGCCACCAAGATGCTAGGCCACTCTTTGACTTGGTGTTCCATTTAGGTCTATTTACTTCAGGCCTTTTGGTGGAACCAGTCTCTGATGGCTGAAAATTACCTTAGTCTGGATACTCATGCTGTGTAATATATTGAGATCTCAGGTAAATAAACATCCATGTTCATTATTGTAGGCAATTTTTAATAACTTATTAATTTTACTCTGAGAAGAACTGAAGGCTGTACGTTTGTTTTCAGTTCACTCTTTTGAAAGTGTTGCATTCTTTCAATTTTCAGAGCATGTTTTTTTTTTTTTATTCTAACCAAAACATCCTTTTATTAACATGCATTTAACACAGTTGATATATAGCTCAGTCCTATGCATGGTGCACTTTAAGGTATCCTGAGAGTTGAACCCAATATGTAATTATTATACATTTGTTTACATGAGGTCTTCTATTACCAGGAGTTAGTCCATGTCTGCAGGGCAATGTTAATTTCTTGTAACCATTTTGTAGTACTTTGCCAGCTGTGGCTCCCCTTGCTTTCCTATTTCTCTTAAATTTTTTGGTGTCTCATGTCCATGCTGGGTCTACCAGACACTCTCCTTCCACCCCCCCGACTTACTCTTGTATTGCTGGGGATGTTCGTGGATCCTAAGGATGTCCTTGGGTCTTGGCTCGTGTGTGTTTCCATCCAGGTTTTTTTATGCTCTGCCCACTCCCTTTTTCCTTGCTTTTTTATTTCCATTTCTGTTTTGTCCAATTGCTTTATTTCCCCCTCCTCTCTCATGTTTGGGAGGGTTGTATCTTAGATTCCATTTTATTTTTAATATTTTTCCTCACTATCATTATTACTTCTAGCAGCTCCTTGTATGTTCATGAGACTTGCCTATTTGTCCGTAACAAGAGGAGTACTTTTGTTAATATCTTTCCCTCACCGACGACTCCTTCAGTAATCTGTCTAATTCTTCCTTAAACTGGCTTAAAACTTTGCAATCCAAGTAATATGTAGCCATGTGCCCCTACTTTCCATGTTACATATCCAGCGTTCTTAACCAGCTGTTGCAAATATCATACTTAGTTTGGTAGTTGTGTAAAAATTGTGGTGGTGACACTTCCAGTCCGATATTCTAAACTTGTATGCTTTTGTAGCATATCTGAGGAGCCTAATTACTTCAGCTCTTATGTTGTCTATTGTTTCCTGGAATTCTTTTTCCTGTTTTCCTTCATTTTTCTGATTATATCTGGTTGACCTCCTAGGGTTTCATTGCATTGAAAATAATTTTTTTTTTTAATGCTGATTAACGCCCTCCATTTGCCTCTTGTTTAGCTCATCTGTTATGTGTTGGGCTACCTTACCGGTTATCCTTTGTTTATTCAGTCTAGTGTACCTCCCTAATGCATCTTAAAATTCCTATTCCATTTCTCTGGGTATTTAATATTCCTTTTGCAGTTCTTCCCTTATTTTAAGACTCCCTTTTCTGTAGACCTGTACCCAACCTTTAACTTGTGTTCCTCTCCTCTTTTATCTTAATGATTTTTTTCTCCTTTTCTTCCCTTCTCTGTCATATTTGTATTGTTTCTTCTCTTTGGTACATCATTTGACCTTCCTGAAACATCTGTTCAGATAATCTTCTTATTTCTTTCATTATTTTTGTTTTGGTGTTCTAACAGTAATTCCCACTAATCTGTCCCTGTTTCCTCTGCAAGTCTAAGAGATTGGATCCGATGCATCAGAGTCTGTCCCTCCAGGATCGTAGGGCATTGATAGGCTCTCCGGCAAGGTCAGGTCACTCTTCAGCATCTTCCAGGTCCTCCAGACGTTTGTTACCCACAGATATGAATAGGATGATGAGTTTCCTCAAGGCCTAAATTGAGTTGGGCTTGTTGCAGTCCCTAGCTCAGTTGCCTAGGGGATCTTCTCCATCCACGGGACTTCACTCTCTTCTTCTGACCCAACTTGTTTTGGAATGTCAGAAGCAGAGCATTCTTTGTGAGAGGTCGATGGTGTCCGGTATTCCTCCTTTCTTGACACCATCAAGGTTCCTGGTGGGTTCTGTTCCGATGCCCTCAGAACATGCTACGTCTTTGCCCCGTGAGGTCGGAGCTGGATCCTTGGGGGGGGGGGGGTTAGGTCGGGCCCAGAATTTTTGGTTCGCTCCATTCGCTTGAGGGCTTAGGCACTGGACAGCTCAGGACCGATATCATCTGGGGTCTTTGGAGCTGCGTTAAGGTTCCCTTCTCCCTCCCCAGGCAGCTGTGACCACGGAAGAGGAGAGGGGAGTCTCGTCCAGTCTGTCAGCTTTCTGGCAGTAGAGAGGACCTTCTCCAGCCTGGCAGTCACTTCTCCTTCATCTCTGGGTCCTCCCCAGCCCCTCTCAGCTTTGAGTGGCGAGGCCTCATCACCCTTTGAGGATCAGCCCTCCTGCAAGCACCTTCAAATGGGCACTGCCCCACTTGGGGTCTCTGTCTCTTCCGAGTCTTCCCCAGAGCCCACTGTGAAGGAACCCCCTCGGAAGAGAATGTGTAAGAGGAGGCACCTGGACTCTTCAGGAGAGTCCTTCACCAAGTATATGGATTTTAAGGAGGGAGACTGGTCCTCGAGGTTTCCATCTGAGGAAGTGTTCTTTGGGGGACATCCTTGAAATTCTCAAGCAAAGAGGCAGTTGGTCTTCCCCCATCCTGTCTTAGGAGAATCCGTGTTCCTGAAGGCCTTCAATATGGGCCCATCTTCTACATGGGGGTCCCCCCTGCCGATGAGCTTATGGAACTCATCCTGAGCAGGGCTTGGAAAAAGCCGGACACAGTGGAACCGGTACCCAAAAAGAGGGACAAATTTCTCAGTCCCCCCAAAGATAAGGCTTTTTGGAGTAAGGGCTTCCCTGTTGATGCCATCATGGTGGCCGCTGCTACTAAAAAGGAGATGGCGGAGCAGAGCTCCTTGATCTATCCCCTGAATAGAGACTCTCTGGTGATAGACCACTTTGGAAAGCGCATGTTTGCCTCCGCTACATTCGTACTGAGACCAACCAACAACATGACACATTGTAACCGGCTTCAGAGGAATTTGGTGTCAAAACTCACCACTTCCCTGACAGAGTTGCTGTCTCTGGAGAGCCTTAAGTTGTTCCCTTTTAAGTTGCTCACTATGACTCCTTGGCTAATGTCTCGATGAGGTGGATCATCACCGTGGTGGAGGCCACCTCTCAAGCAGCTGGCCCAGCATTGCCATTAGACGGCACACCTGGCTTTGCTTTTGCAGGTTTGCAGAATCCTTCAAGGCATCTTTTACTAATGCTCCCTTTGATGATTTGACATTATTTTGACCTTCTGTCAAGGAAATGTTGACCTGCAGTGAGCAGGAGGGTGAGACTCTGTCCATGGTGGGAATCAGGTTTTCTTCTCCCTAATGATCTTTTTCTAAGACTCAGAGAGGTAGTAAGAAACTTTGGTTTTGCAGGACTCAGACCTCCATCCAGGATGCTCCTGAAGAATCTTCCACAAGCTGGGGTATGAGATTCAATGATGGATGCTGCCTCGGAGGCAAAGGGGGTCCACAGAATCAGGGCACCGGGAACCCTTCTCGGAGAAGTCCTTTCAGTGCTCCTGAAGCACTGCCCAACTGTCCTGCCCTGGATGCAGTCGGGGGACAATTCTCCCTTTACCCACTTGCCTGGACAAATATCTCCTCAGATCAGTGGGTATTAAAAGATTATTTCCAGGGGTTACTTTATTCCCTTTTATCAGTGCCCTCCCATTTGAAAATATCTCCCGGACATTCCACCCCACCAAAAAGAGTTAGCCCATCTCGAGGTTGAAGACTCTCCTCTAAAAAGAGCCATCCAAGAGGTCCCAACAGGACAATGAGGGTCTGGAACTTACTTTCGCTTCTTTTTGATGCTAAAAAAGACTGGGGACCTACGTCCGATTTTGGACCTCAGCGAAGTGGATCTGCCAGTCAAGAAGTCCAAGTTTCAGATGGTCACTGTTCAGTCTATTCTGCCTGTCTTGTGCAAGGTTAATTGATGTGCTCATTGGATGTCAAGGAAATGTACTATCATATCAAGATCGACAGATGCTACATGAGACACCTGTGCTTTTGGTTACGGGCCAATCGCTCCCAGTTCAGAGACCTTCCCTTTGGACTCACCACAGCCCCCCGGGTGTTTATCAGATGTATGGCAGTAGTGGCAGCTTATCTCTGGCTTCAAGGTTTCCAGGTCTTTCTGTACCTGGACGATTGGCTCCTCATGGCCCCCACATGCCATCAACTGTCAGTGGCCACCAGTTATACCCTCAGCCTCTTTCAGGATCTTGCCATCATGATCACCCTTCCCAAATCCAGTCTTTCTCCATGCCAAAACCTAGAGTTTATCAGGGTTCAACTGGACAAGGTGTCGGAGACTGCAGCACTACCCCTTCGCAGAGTTCAACTTATTCGGGATCAGGTCTCTTGCTTGCTTGTTTTTGAGCGTCCAGCAGTCCTTCTAATTCTACAAGCACTAGGTTCGATGGCAGCTGACATCCAGTTAGTTCCACTCGTCAGGTATCACATGCGGGTTCTGCAGTGGACCATGGCAGTTCAGTGGTCCACTCAGGTTCATCCCATGTCCATACCCATCGGATGACTTCTATGCAGAAATCTCCCTGCTTCGCGGCTTCAGTATCAGGACCTAATTCTAGGCAGACCCTTTTGTCTTCCCTCACCAAATGCCACAGTGACCACGAATGCCTCCCTGTTTCAGTGGGGGGGCATTTTCAGGGCAGGACGTTTCAAGGCACGTGGTCCCTCACAGAGACCAAATTGCACATAAACATCCTGGAGATGAGAGCAGTCCTAACACTGCAAGCCTTTCAGGAGTGCCTCCCTCTTGGGGCTATAGCAGTTCAAACAGACAACACGGCAGTGTTCTGGTACATTAACAAGCAGGGGGGAACACAGTCTTATCCTCTGTACAGAGAGGCCATGATAATGTGGGAACAGGCGATGCCTTCCAGGCGCTTTCTTCTTGCAGCTCAAATTTCTGGCAGTTCCAACAAAATCAGGAAGCCTATCTTGAGGCCCCACACGTGGTTCCTGAATCCACAAGTGGCACATCAGATATTAGACTGTGGGGGTCAACCATGCTGCAGTCTCTTTGCCTCCCTAGTCAACTATAAATGCAGCAACTACTTTACCCTGATCCCCCCAATGGGGGGGGTCCCCAGGGATGATCAGGTTCACAATTGGCCATCAGGACTCCTCTATGCTTAACCCCCCCTTACTCCTCCAATTCCCAAGGTCTTGCAGAAAGCTCGCTGCCTGAAGACCCCTCTCATCCTCATTGCCCCCTTTTAGCCTCACCAGGCATGGTTCTCCCTTCTTTGGTGATATCTGAAATATCCTCCCTGGATATTGGATCCCATTGCGGTTTTATTTCTCATCCCTGGGGGCTTCCTTTTCCCAACCTCCAGAGTCTTCATCTAACTGTTTGGTTCCTGCAGTTCCAGTGATTCTTCCATAGACCAGGCTCCCCTCTTCGGTGAGAAGTATCATCTTAGCCTATCAGAAGCAATCTATGAAGAAGATGTATTCCGGTATAGGAAAAATATTTTCTATTTGGGCCAGACAACATCATTTGGATCCCTTCTCGGCCCGAATTCCTGACATTTTGCTCTTCTTGACTTCTCTCTTTCAGGAAGGTGCAAGTTTCTCCACGATTTAGCTCCAGTTGGTGACCATCTCTAATTTCTATTTGAATGAGGGTCCTTCCCTTTCCTCCAAACTATGCAAAGCTTTTCTCAAAGGGGTCTTTCTTGTTAGGCCGCCTATCAAAGATCTCTAACCACCATGGGATTTAACCCTGGTGTAGCAGTCTCTGACACAAAACCCTTTGAACTGTTTGCATCTTGTGCTTTTAAGCTTCTGTCTGGGAAGACTGCATTCTTAGTGGAAATTACTTCTGCCAAGAGAGTTTCTGAGTTACATGCATTAAGCCCCCTTTTATGGTATTCTACAAGGATAGGGTATCCCTCAGGACAAATCCTTTGTTCCGAAGGTTGCTTCGGAAGCTAACCTCAATCAATCTACCAGTTTTCTTCCTTAATTATTCTAATAAAGGGGAATTTCTAAGGTAACTATTTCCAGATGGATTGCTAGCTGTATTTCCTACATTTATGATAACAGGCATATGGAACTATCCAGACCAGTTAAAGCCCACTCTCTAGGTCTGTGGCTACATCTTTGACCTTCTTAGCTAAACTTTCTTTGGTTGAGATTTGTGCTTCCGCTACTTGGTCTAATCTCTACACTTTTGTTTCACACTATGTTGGACTTGGTGTCTAGGAACAGGGCTTCTTCCTTTGGTTCATCTGTGCTCCGGCATATCCTTCCCTGAGGCCACCCAGGGTTCATACTGGCTGGGGACTCTGACCCATCTGTGATAAATAATGACACGGATAGCATCATATAAAGAGTTCTGTTCTTAACATAACTTGGGATCTGTGCTATCCAGTGTCATTATTCATCACATTCCTGCCCTCCTTCCCCCTTCTGCAGATCTGGTAGAGCTTGAGTAATGCTTTTCCTTGGGGATGGTTTAGTCTTCTAGGCTGGCGGTGCTTCCTTTTCTTTATTCAGCAAACTCAATCTGAGGGTTACAGGTCAGCAGGGGATTATGGGAAGGGGAGGGGCTAGAGCTCTTGATCATCCATCAGTTGCCGGCTCAGATCTGAGGTCGGATTCAAGACTCATCCGTGATGAATAATGACACTGGGTTGCACAGATTCCAAGTTATGGTAAGTACATCACTTTTTTATTTTATATCTCAGTCACTTTATTAATTGCATCCCTCACTCCCCTTCTTTTCCACCTAGTAGTACAGAGTTTCTCTCACCAGTTTGAAACATCGGCTCAGCTTAGAGCCTTGTTGAATGTTGTATAGTCCAGTCTCAGTTTTGCTGTAATTCAGAGCATAAGGGCATATCATAGGCTCCTGCAGTCAGTGATTTCAGTCCACCCCCCTCCCCAATGTACCATGTGCATAGCTGACTGTCCTTTTCATAGTTCTTCCCATAATATTATTTCACGGTTTCAGTTATTTCCCTTCTTGGAGAGTTGTCCATCTCTTGTTTATTCTATCCCTCTCCTTTTATACTGAACTTCCTTTATTCAATTTCCTCCTCCTGTCCAGTCTGTGCCAATCTTTTGATATGAATATTTAATGTTTCTTGAGGACTTGCTTCATTTCCTTAATCTTGTTCTAAATCATGGTGAGAGTTAGCGGTTGCTCACTAGAGTCTTTTCTTTCGACCATCTCACTGCTGTTCTCTTCCTTTTTGAGCCTGGTTTGTTTTCGTTTTTTTTTTACTCTGCACTCATCTTATACCTCTTTTTTTTCTGTCTGTGTTTATTAATCTGCCAGAGTACTGTAAGTTTTTATTTTTCAGTGTTTTTTGCTGTTGTTCAGTGAACCACCCTACTGGATGTCCATTATAGGTATTATTAGTCAATGCCAAGACGATTGTTACAAGGAAATGAAAAAGCAACAAATCTGATTTGTGCCAGTAACTTGTAACCACTGTGACATGTCATAAAAAAATTAATGTGATCTCAATAAAATCGAAGTTCAAATTTCAAAACTATAAATTCTGGTCAAAACTGAAGCTGTTACTGGATAAATACAAGGATTCTCAGGGAAATTGGACTTTTCTTTTCAATCTGGATAGATTGCAAATATTTTGAAGAATTTAACTGTGTTGTAATTAATGACATGATGATTTTTGTGTGCAAATAGTTTATAGTTAGGGAAGTATTGTTTTTGATTTTATGGATTTGTATTTATTTAGAAAAAGCAATAAAAATGTTTAAAAATGATTTCAGATAATAGAGTGCTATTGTCCACTCATCTAGCTGTACTTTGCCATGCTGTACAACCCAGTTGCCTTACTTCTTGGTAGGACATTTTTTTAGCCCACATTACAGGGAATATGCACAGTTCTTTGTGCATAAGGTTACCAAAAGCCAAAATCAAGTGCACTGTTCTTCATTATATGGCTCATTCTAGTGGTCGTACAGTAATCTCCTAGACTTCTGCTGGTCTGAGTTTGCCTGTCATCTAGAATGTAGTTGCTGCATCCTTGCCTTGCTCAGTGCAAACTGTTTTCAGGACCCCAAGGTTAATAAAGTCTTGTTTTGAGTCTCTAGGTCTGGTGATTTGCCAAATTGTTCATTATTATCTGAAAAGAAAAAAATTCAGACATCTTTAAAAAGGCCCTTATCCTCCCACCCATTTTGCAGGAAACATTCTATAGATCTAACAACTGTAAAATCACTGCTTTTCCTCTGCCTGCCTATTTTTGAGCATGGTTATTTAGAAAATGGTATGTGTTCAGTTGTATTCCTGTCTTGTAGGTCAATTATGTCAATTAATGAAAAGGATTAAGGTTATGAGGTGTTATTGAGCTGTTCCTGTAGTCCAGGGTTCATCCTCCATTTGTCTGCAGTGTGACTCTGAGCATGTCACTTTATCAGGCAGTGCTCTGGAGCTTTTGAGAAATTGTTAGGGTCCTTGATGGTCTTCTGGACTGAATGCCTAGTACCACTATGAATCCATGTCCTTCTGGATTCTTGACATTCTTGCTTTAAATCTATAAATACTCGACTGGTTGGTTACTTTCTTACCTGTGTACTGTTTGAAGTCCATTTCAGTCACAACCTAGAACACAGATACAGCTCTATATTGGATTTGTGAGACTTAGTACTGTAAGTCTCAACTTTTCATAGTGTAAGTGTGACTCAGTCAAAAAGAAGCAACTGTGAAACTCAGTTTTACATTTCTAAAGCTTTTCTGTGGTTGGGAGCGGGACTTTGCATCCCCACATCCCTTGTACTTGTGTGTGTGTGTGTGTGTGTGTGTGTGTGTGTGTGTGTGTGTGTGTGTGTGTGTGTGTGTGTATGTATATGTATGCATGTGTACATACACATATATATATATATATATATATATATATATATATATATATATATATATGTATGTGTGTATGTGGGTCCCTCTACACATGGTCGAAATGCCACAAAGACAAAACCCATATGACCAAGACCATATGTTCGACTTTTAAAATCCTCACCATGTGTAACGGACATCTCCGTGCAGTGTGGATTAGAAAGATTTCCATTTCCGTACTGTAGTGCCATCTCGGAGTTGGTATATTAAAGTTATGGGGGGTGTGGGGGGCGTAGCCCCCCGGCTAACAGAAAGTGAGTTACTGTTGTGTTTTTTTTTACATGTCCGAAATTGCGGAAGTCGAACGTATGGTCTCGGCCATATGGGTTTTGGCTTTCTGCAATTTCAATCATGTATAGTAGACCCATATATGTATATATGTGCATTTACTGTGTGTATATATATATATATATATGTGTGTGTGTGTACACACATGCGCACACTATAAGATATATATATATGTGTGTGTGTGTATAAAAAATTATTTATATGTATGTATGTGTGTGTGTATGTGTGTGTGTATATATATATATATATATATATATATATATGTGTGTGTATGTTAAAAACTTGATTGTTTTCCCCAAAATGATTTATGAATGGGAACTGCTTAAGGATTAGAACATGAAACCCCTGTGGAGGTGCTACTTCTAAACACTGCTGAAGAAGGTGTTTCCTCTGGGCCCCCAGTAAAAGCAGCCTTACAGCCTACTGTAATCAAAGTCCCTCTGTGGCACTGCTTACATGGAAGGACGTTCACAGTTTGTATCATGTGTCGCTTGTAACAAAATGGACTGACCTCAACTGTTTGGGACAAAATGTTATGTTGTCCAATCTCGCCATCATTCTTACATGTGGGTTCGGAGCCAATCCTCGGCTCTTACTCTGCCGATTACAGAAGCTCGAAGTCTCTAAGTTGGCTCATGGCAAGATAGGTATCCCATAATGCAGTGGTATCAATCCTCAGATCGCGTTTGCCACTTTACGAGTTCAGAAGTGCTCTTCTTGGCTGTGGCTAAGTTTAACTCTTTTTTTCTGCATTTTTCGTATTGGTAGCTTGTTTTTTTATTAGTACTTAGAATAGAGTTAGAATACAGTTATTTAGAATATAGTTAGCATTACTATTATTTAGACAGTAGTTTATTCTTAAATAGTTGTCGCTGGTTTGTCAGTTGTTTGGCTGATGTTTTTACGCAGGCCTGTTTGTTGGTATCCCGTAGTGGTAGTTAGATTATATATATTAGTATTTGCTGTTGAGCTCTTTGTTGGCTCGTTACGAGTTTTTGATAGGGTGTGCTTAAGTTACAGGACTTGCTGTTAATTAGTCCATTGTGTTGCTATTAACCTTTTGCCTTGTGTGCTTTTCTCTAGGCTTAGGTATATTAGTTAAGTGTTTTCAAGGGCTAGGCCCATTTAAGTTAGAGGAACTAATCCTCTGTTAACGTTGCCTTCTCTTTCAGTTTGGTGTGTTCCATTCCTGTTCTTGCAGGGCTAGGCCTGTTTAAGTTAGAGGACCTAGTCCTCTGCTTGGCTTTTATTGTGGTGTGTTATTTCTCTTTCCTCCAATAGTTAAGCTCTGTTTTAGTTAGAGGGCTTAACTAATCCCCTTTGCACCTTACAGAGTTTTCTGCAATTATGTCTAAAGAATTGAAAGAAAAGGACCATAAACCTTCGGGTTTTATAAAATGTCAAAAATGCACTCAGAAAATGTCCATAACGGATGAGCATAATGTGTGTCTACTGTTTGGGGGCCATTCACTTACAAGAGACTTGTACTTTTTGTCACTCTCTTAGCTCAAGAGTCCTTCAAGAAAGGAAAAACAAATTGATTTTGAAAGGTCTCCTGAAACCATCCCTTTGAGGAAGATTTAGGTAGTTGTTCTTCACAATCTACAAGGTCTCCCTCTAGCAGGAAAGAAAAGACTGTGAAAAGGCCATCTCCAGTGTCCTCTGAGAAATCTGGACCTCCTGAGAAAAATTAGAAAACTACCAAGGCTCTCACCTCAGTGGCTCCACTGCCTTCGGAACCTGTTGAGGTTATTACGATTGATATGCCTATATCAGCCCCAAGTACTTTGGAGCCGGAAAAGGATTCTTTAGCTCGGAGCCAGTCAACAGATATTCCATCGGTCACCCCTACTCTGAGATGACCTATTTTTCAAAGATCTCGCTCTCCAACCCTTTCTTCCAGGTCTTTTAGGAGACTGTCAGATGAAGAAGTGGAGAGGGTGGTGCGCAGACTCTTGAAAGTGCCGGGGCTGGCAAATTTGCTCTCGACTCCTGCTCAACTGGCCTCAGAGCTGTCCAAATCTTTGTTGACCACTACTGTTCCTCATTCAAGCCATTTTGGTCTTTCGGAGCCAGAACATCCAGTACCGCTTGCTGTAGAACCTTCGGCACCCCAAGTGGCCATCCTGGAACCGATAACTGTTCCAACACTCTCGGTGGCGTCCGTAGTGTCTAGGAGCTGAAGTTCACAAATCGGCTCCTAGAGGGATTCTTGGACCAGAGTCTCTTCGGTTCTGAGTCTACCTCTTGGTGCGTCGGCTCGCCTGAGCTCGGCTCCTACATCGGCTTCGGTTTAGAGCCGAACTCCCTGGAACTGGGGGCTGCCTGTGCTTCTTCGGAACTGGTGGTGTCCTCTGAGCCGGTGGAGTCAGCCTTCAAGCTGATGAGTGTGCTGGCAAAATCTACAGCTGTACGCAAGGATGCTGATTTTCTTCCCCCAAAAGCACCAACCTCTGTCTTGGCGTCACTCTATCCATAGGACAGCAGAGATCCGCAACCTCAGGATCACCCTCTGGATGGTCTCCATTCTTCCGAGACCTCCCCAGAATATCCTTCTGAGGAGCCTCCTCAGAAGAAAACATGCTAGAGGAAGCATGTAGACTCCCCTGATGAGTCTGTCACCTTTGACACTGACCTTGAGGAGTAAGAAGGGTCACCATGGTCGTCCTCTGATAATATCTCCTTTGTAGATATCCTTGAGATCCTAAAACAGAGAGGCATCTGGACTACCATCTCCCCTTCTGATGAGGAGTCTGCGTACCTGAAGGCTTTCGGATCTCAACCTTCAGCCTCTTGGGTGTCTTCGCCTTTCGACGAGCTCATGGACTTGGTCAGTGGAAAGGTGTGGGAATCACCTGACACAATGGAGCCAGTCCCTAAGAGGCCAAACAAGTTTATCTCAGCCCCCAAGAAAAAGGATTTCTTGACGAAAGGTATGCCAGTAGATGCTATGTTGGTGGCTGCAGCCACCAGGAAGGAGCTTGCAGAGACATCCTCCTCTGTCCATCCGCCGAACAAAGAGTCTCGAACGATGGACAGATATGAGAAGCGTGTTTTTTCCAGCGGCTTTTATCCTTAGATTGCTGAATTATCTTACCCATTTTACAAGGCTTCAGAGATCTCGTGAAGGAACTAAAATACTCTACAAGGTACTTCAACTGGGGGGGGGGGGGTACCAGAAAAGGTTACCGCTCAGTTATCCACCTTAAACTCCATAGTGAACTCCTCCATGAGACTGATATCATACGCAGCAGATGGAGCAAGTAGGGCAGCGGGTTCAGGAGTTTCTTTGAGGGCACACTCTTGGATGCGCTTGTGTAACTTTGTGGAACCCTTTGTCTACCTTCACAAATGCCCCCTTTGACGGATCCTCACTTTTTGAACCCAGAGTTAGATATACACTCACCAGATGCGAGCAGGAAGGGAATACTCTCTCTGCCATTGGAGTACATTTTTCCGTCCCTTCATGACCCTACCCTAAAGGGCAGAGAGGCGGGAAGATGTGGTTCAAGAAATCCCAGAGATTTTTCTCAGCTGCATGAGGTGATTCCTTACCCAGGGACAGAGGGGGAGGAAATAATGATAGACGCTGTCCTAGAGGCAGAGGGGGTCCGCAGAACCAGGGTGACCGTGATTCCTTTTGCGAATGTCCCTATCAGAGCTCCTGAAAGGAAGCCCGACTGTGCTACTCTGGAGCCAGTCGGGGGACATTTGTCTTTGTACTCAGAATCCTGGCACAACATCACAAAAGACAAGTGGGTACAAAACATAATATCCAGAGGATACTCCATACCCTTTTCCTACCCCTCCTTGAACCAGGAAAATCCTGGGATGTTCCACCCAATCACAGGGATCAAGCAACCGTAGAAATCCAAAAGTTGCTAAACAAAAGAGTAATCCAAACCATCCCCTCAGACCAGATAGGACTCGGAACTTACTCGAGGTTCTTTTTAGTGCCAAAAAGAACAGCAGACTGGAGGCCCATATTGGATCTCAGCAAACTAAACGAATCAGTAAAGAAGTCCAAGTTCCGAATGGTGACACTGCAGTCTATACTCCCCCTTTTAGGGAAAGGCAATTGGATGTGCTCGATAGACCTCCAAGATGCGTACTACTACATAAAAATGGACAGAGCATTGAGGAGTCACTTATGCTTCTGGCTGGGAGCCAGTCGCTATTGGTTTCCTGTTCTGCCCTTTGGTCTCACTGCAGCCCCCAGAGTGTTCACCAAATGCATGGCAGTAGTAACTGCTTACTTGAGATATCTTGGATTCAGAGTGTTTCTGTACCTGGACGACTGTGTCCTAACTGCCACCACCAAGCATCTAAGTCAACAGGCCAGAGACATGACCCTACAAATTTGTGCTTAGCTACGCATTGCAATAAACTTGCAAAAATCTGCCTTGTTGCCCTGTCAGCATGTTACCTTTATCGGCGCAGAAATTGACACCATTTCAATGATGGCGCGCCTTCCTGCCGACAGAATTGCAAATCTCAAACAACAGTTGTTGTTTCTTCTACCCAAACAAAAGGTCAAGGCAAAGATAGTGCTCACACTACTGGGAACAATGGCCTCAACCATAACCCTTGTTCCCTTAGCCAGGATGCATATGAGAATCCTACAGTGATTACTATTCTACCAGTGGTCGCTTCAGGAACTTCCTCTTTCTCACCCAGTCATAATAAACTTGCAAGAAGGATCTTTGTTGGTGTATTCAATCCAATGAGTTAACCATCGGGAGACCATTCGTTCCACATCAACCTGCTGTCTCTGTGACCACAGATGCTTCCCAGATAGGGTGGGGGGGCATTACCTGGGAAAGACAGTCCAAGGCATATGGCAAGAACACGAGACCCATTTGCACATCAATGTTCTAGAGATGAGAGCAGTACTTCTGGCATTGCAAGCACTCCACAACTGTCTTCCTCTAGGGATGATTGCAATCCAGTCAGACAGTGTCAGTGGTATAGTATATAAACAAACAGGGAGGAACCAGCTCATACCCAATTTTCCAAGAGGCTCTGTGGGTTTGGCAGTGGGCAATCTCTTCCCAACGCTTTCTAGTAGCAATGCACATCCTGGGAAAGTCCATTGTGATAGCCGACAAGCTCAGCAGGGCAATTTTGATGCCTCACGAGTAGTCTGTAAATCAGAACATAGCAGAAGAGATCTTCTGCAAATGGGGCCAGCCTTGTTGCGATCTTTTTGCCATTCCTATGAACGCCAAATGCAGCAGCTACTCTACCCTAATCGCTCCTCCGGAGGAGACGCTGAGACACACACTTGTTCACAGTTGGCCCTCGGGACTTCTTTATGCCATTCCCCCTTTTCACCTCATATCAGAAGTCATTCAGAAAGCAAAATCCTTGGAAAGAAAGATGATTCTCATTGCTCCGTATTGGCCTCGTCAGATTTGGTTCCCCTTTCTCGGGGCTCATCTGGAGGATCCATGAATTCTGGACCCATTTCCAGACCTGCTGACACATATGGCAGGAACGCTGCATCCTTCTCTCCACACCCTCAACTTGACAGCTTAGCTGCTCCACTTCCATCTTTAGTCTGGCTTCAGGACTTCACTCCAGCAGTTAAACATATCTTGATATCCTCTCATAAGATTTCTACCAGAAAACTGTATGCTAGTAAATGGAAAATATTTTCTTTCTGGGTGCAGACCAGAAACATAGACACCTTCACTGCCCCAATTTCTTCAATTTTGGATTTCCTTTCGGAACTCTTCCAACAAGGCTCAGCTGCTGCTACAATTAAAGTCCAGCTAGCAGCTATCTCCAGTTTCCACTTAGGACAGCATATGCCTAACTTAATGGCACATAGACTGTGTAAAGCTTTTTTGAAAGGCACTTCTTTACTGAGACCTCCATTTAAAGAACCTGTCCCTCCTTGGGACTTAAACTTTGTCCTGTCGCACTTAACCTCACCACCCTTTGAACCTTCATCCACATGCGATCTAAAGTTCCTCTCTTGGAAAACGATTTTTCTGGTAGCCATAATGTCAGCTAGCAGAGTTTCAGAGCTACAAGCGCTTTCAGTCAAACCGCCTTATTTGATCTTTCATAAAGACAGGGTTTTGCTTTGAACTAACCCGTCGTTTGTTCCTAAGATTTGCTCCCAATCTAATATTAACCAATCATTTGAACTTCCAGTGGTTTTCCCTAACCATACCAACAAGGCAGAATACAGACTTCACCAACTTGATGTGTATAGACAACTTAGGTTCTACCTCCATAGAACTTGAGAATTCAGGAAGTCAGATCAGTTATTCATATCCTTTTCGGAGGCAATAAAAGGTATGCCAGTCTGTAAAATTACATTATCTAATTACAAAACTTTTATATACTCTTCCAATAACGAGGAACTCCACTTCAACGTTAGAGGTCACTCAACCAGATCAGTAGCAACATCCACTGCCTTCCAGGCCAGAATTTCAATGGACAGTATTTGTGCATCCGCGACTTGGGCAAGCTTGCATACCTTTATTACTCATTACAAAGTTGATTTGGCCTCCAGGGACAGAGCTTCCTTTGGTTCCACGGTGCTCGAGTGTATTCCCGTGAGCGACCCGAGAAATAAGGTGCTAGGGACACTGTCCCACATGTAAGAATGAAGGGGGAGATAGGACAACATAACATAAAAAAGTTATGTACTCACCATAACGTTCTGTGTTTGTTGTCCATCTCGCCCTTTATTCTTACGAACCCACCCACCTACCCCCGTCCATATCCTAGAGGACCTGGTGGAAAAATTTTTGCTCTTTCCTTTATGTTGGAGACCTTTCACTATTGCTTCTCCTTTACCTGAGGGCACACTATAACTATTTTCTATTATGGTTAGCAGCAAACAAGATCTGAGGATTGATACCACTGCATTATGGGATACCTACCTTGCCATGAGCCAACTTAGAGACTTCAAGCTTCTGTAATCGTCTGAGTTGGAGCCGAGGATTGGCGCCGAGCCTACATGTAAGAATGAGGGTCAAGATGGACAGCAAACATAGAACGTTATGGTGAGTACATAACTTCTTTTTTTTTTTTTTTTGTGTTGTTTGGATCTTTTCATGCTTTTAACTTCATTTGTTTGTAATGAGACCGGTTTATCTTTCTATTTTATTTTTTATTTTATTTTTATTATACATTTGTTGACCGGGAGTGTCTGGCTAAGCTATTGTCCTTAGAGCGGAGGCCAGGGGAGAAAAGCTCCAAAGATATACAATGCAATAAAAATAGCAATACAGATACATTTCAATACAAATAGCAATAGAGAATTTTGGTAGTTAAAATATTTAAGCTACATACATGTGTATTGTTGACAGATAAAACAGTACTATAAACAAAAAGGAGAATGTTAAAAAAAGTAGAATAAGTTGTATGTTTTGGTTTAAAAAGAGAGTTTAAGGTTTTGTATGCAGAATAGCAGAAACTTAAAAGGTTACATAAGAATTTCAGGGAGCAGAATATAGAAGAAGCTTTGGAGGTTGCACAGGATGAAATAGTTAATGGTAAGTTTTAGTAAGTTAGTTTGTACTATAAAAGGTAGGTAATAATCAGGGAGGGTGAGTACAATGGCAGGACCAGTGGTTTTTAAAGTAGTCTTTGGTTGCTAGCTTAAATTATTTGGGGTGAGTCAGGGACCTTATTTCTAGTGGGAGTTTGTTCCATACAATAGAGAGATGGTAGCTATATAAGTTGCACCCTGTGTTGGATTTGGGTTTGTGGATTTTTAGTAGGTCTTGAGTTGAGCTTCGGAGAAGTCTGGTAGGGGAGTAGTGAGAGATGAGAGAAGTTAGACTTGGGCAGAAATCAGGCTGATATAGGATGGAATGTATGATTTGGAGTTGAGATTGTAGGAACAGGTGAGATAGTTCGGGCCATTTCAGGTATTTTAGGGAGAGACAGTGGTGAGATTTATATGTTTGTTGTGGTGCAAATCTAGCTATTTTGTGGTAGGTTGATTCTAATTTGGTAAGTGGGGAGGAGTTCAGATTTGAGAGTATTTGAGAATAACAGGTTAATTTGAAACACTTTTTTCCTTTCTCTAGACTGAAGGAAGATCGCACATACAGACATGGTGAATCTGATGGGGTCGGGGAATGCCAAAATTTTATGTTGCCCCAGGCCTCTGTCCAGCGAGAGCTGTGTTTTGGTTGAATTCCCTTTTTTTCCCCGATTCACACTTTATATAAAACCGTGTCATCAGTATCATAATAGTTAAATGCATAACATACATTTGGAACACATTATTTTTGTGTTCGTGTTAGACATTGATTAAAAAGGTTGATGTTATAGTGATATAAAAAACTCAATTCCCACTAATTATCACATCGATGAGAGCTCCACTGCACACAAAGCATTATAAGAGATCTGGGGATGCAGGTTGACAGCTACCTCTCCTTTGACCACCACATTGCCACTGTGGTCAGAAAGTCCTTCTGTTTGGCACATCTCATTACCAAGGGTTTTGCTTCCAGGAAGAAAGAGGTCATCGTCTCTGTCTACCCTTCCATCATTAGATCAATCATCAAGTATAATGACCCATTTGGCATGTACTCCATTAGACACCTGCAACATCTGGCGAGGCCACAGAAGTACTTCACGAAGAGGATCCTAGGCATTAAACACATATCCTACAC
This sequence comes from Protopterus annectens, assembly GCF_019279795.1. Classification (NCBI taxonomy): domain Eukaryota; kingdom Metazoa; phylum Chordata; order Ceratodontiformes; family Protopteridae; genus Protopterus; species Protopterus annectens. The sequence goes on along the minus strand of NC_056742.1, from coordinate 263,862,088 downwards.
GGACAGACTCAAAAGACTCCAGCTATTATCTGTCTCATATTGTCTACTTAGAGACAATCTCTGCTTGACTTACAAAGCCATGTCTGACCCAGCTCCGTTAGAAATGCTACATCTAAAAAAATCCCAATCCCCCTGCAACACACGCTCCATAGACCCCAACCTTATTACCACAATCAGCAGAACATGCTGGAGGGACAGGTTCCTCACTCATAGACTGCCCTTGCTCTGAAATTGACTTCCCATACATGTCAAGCAGAGCACCTCGCTGACCCTCTTCCAGAGAAATCTCGATGAGTGGATGGGTAATAGAAAGTTCACCCTGGGGATCACTCCAGTGGCTCTTCTTGATAGAGGCACTGGGAACTAATGGGTGGCGTGATGCCAGGGCACATCTGCGGGCTAGGCTTGTAAAGGCTGCAGGGCCATTAGCCTAGTACACACCTATGAACACATGCACAGGCAAATATATGTGCATACAGATGGTTGCATCTCTTATAGGCTTGTTTTTCAATGTAACAGTGGGCCTGAGAATTTGCCTTTAACCCATTGTTGTGCAATTTTGGAGTTGGTATATGTAATTAGCAGGAGTTGGGGTGTACAGGAGGCTTGGCCCCTGCAAAAAAAAAATTGTCTTATAATGGAAAAAAAATATTGTCTTTTAATCTTTATTCAGTCTTTTTAGATTTGATCTAAAAAGATCACTCTCTTTGCATCCTCTCTTTGAGGTAAACATACATATATATACATACCTACATCTACATACATGTACAGTAATAGCTCATTGCAATTCAAAAACAAGCACATTGATTTGACAGCCCAACCATCTTGCCCATTGTAAATTGAGCATATAGGAATATAAAAAGTCTGCTGAAGTACCATTGAGTGACCAGACTTTCTATTGGCATATGCTCAGAGGGCATAACAAAATAAGAGAAAAATCTGGTACATTCTGTAAAATTAAAGAATCAGAAATGTACCCGATTTTCCTTGTATTTCTGCACTGCCTCTTGTCAAATCTCGGAAGTAAAAAATAAAAATTAAAAAAAAAAAGCTTTGTAATGACCCTAAAAATCTTGAGAAAGAAGCCAATACTCCTAGAATGATATTTCAACAACAGGGCGTATACACAGAATAGACGAACTATGCAAGAACAAAGAGCAGTTTTATAGAGAGACCTCAAACTTTAAGAAAGGATGTGAACCAACTGATGAAGTGAGAATTTTATTTACATATAATCATTCGTTCCACATCAGGAGTATTATTGAAAAACACTGGAATTTGATTGAGATACATTGATTTTTTTGAAGTTGTGGCAACACATATGCAAATTTGGATATTATGGGGGGGGGGGGTGACTTAAAAATTATTTTTCAGGTTATAAAAATAGTTTTCAGAAAATCAACAGACAGGATTGAACACGTGGGATTGTTTAAACTGTGGCAGTTGTCTCTTGACCTAATGTAATAAAAACAAAACATTTCACTTCAGCAGATACGTCTAAAGTATTTAAAATCAGATTTTTGATTACTTGTATTACTCCATGGATTGTTGTGGCAGCTTCTTTTAGGGGCAAACTTTGTAGCCCTGTAAACTAAGACCGGCTATACATATAAGCAACAGAAGATGCGGAAGAGAAAGTTCATTCTACAAGCATATGTAAACTCATCCTTTTGCACCAATTTCATTCATTGGTATAGACCATGTTTTTTTGGCAGACTTACAAAGAACATGAATTAAATAAATAAAGAAGGTGGATTGTTTCTTTAAGAACACTTACAAAACCTGGATTAAATGAAGATTTTTATAAGTTTTATAAGCATTTATTTTGATATATATTGACTGTATTTAATTAAACGTAAGATATATTTAATTTTCATATTAATTTGATTAGCATACTGTTGATATTTTGTTATGTTTAGTAGGATGCTTTCAATATGAAGTCATTGGTAATTTTTTTTAGGAAGCTGCCTGCGTTTGGCCACAAGGCGGTAGTATTACACTCTGTTTTAATAATACATTAACTTTTCTTTCTTTACATTTGAATTTTATTGGTTGGGAACAGATCATGTTATAAGTACATTTATGTCAAAAGTTCCATGGCATTGAAAAAGCTTTCAGCAAAACCTTGGAATTTACTATTAAATATTAATTTTTGGATTGCTGGACTTTCTTGTGCGGTGTTTATAATGATCCGTGCACTCCATTTTGAGCCTTTCTCCGCTCATGCAGTTTTATGATATTTAATATACATATATATATATATATATATATATATATATATATATATATATATATGTGTGTGTGTATTAGACACACACTCTAACTCTGAGATTGCTAGAGCTCATAATAGAGGGAATACTGTGAGATAACTACAGTGACCGAATTGGAATGTATTCCCTGATTATACTAAATCTTGTTGTGCCAGTGTTCTGAGTATCAAATTTTTTAGCCTTTCCACAGGCAACCAAAAGGCACTGACTCTTGGGCAATGAATGCAGATTTCAGCATAAAGCATTTTGTTTGGGGAACATTCAGCAGGCAAGCAGTAAAAATTAACAGTGAAGCTTGTATGTTAAATTGAGTTAAAAAGTTATATAATATACTAATGCAGTTATGTTTGCAGTCTAATTCATATGGCAAGTAGGGACATTGAAAAGTTTTATTATCCTGTATTCCAGAAGTGACCCTTGCGATAAGTTTATACCACTTATTGCAGCAGATGCTCAAGTTGGCTAATTTCATAGTAATTGTAATGATGTAATTTTAGGGGCTGGTATGGTTATAATCTGTCCTACTTCTGTTTAATCTCTTAGTGGCATCTGATACTGTCAATCACAAAATCTTGGTGGACAGCCTGTGCACTCGCTTGTGATTTATCTTCCAATGTATTTGACTTGTTTATACCCTGTGGCTTGCAGTTAGCAGATGGTTTCTGGTAGAGTGTTCTCTGGAAGACACCCACCACCACCATGTAGGTTGCCTTTAGGACTTGATAGCTACCCTTTTACTTTTTGCAGTGCATGTGCTACTTTTACCTAGGTAGGTGTATACATCATCAGTTTTATGACTGGTGACCTTCTACTTACCTTGTGTTTCCCAGGAACATGTATATATTACTACAGTGGAAGGCTGGATGTTATCCCCACTTAAATTGTAGCTAGTTAACTAGAGGTCAATCATTGTAGCCTAAGACCAAGGCAGTGCTGGTGCATATCGTATTATGTACCCCCAGATTTCATTCCATTCTTTACTTATTTTATGGGGAGTATAGATTGCAAGATGTGTATCAAGTACAAGATCTGGGGTGATCTAAGGGATTACCTCAAAAGTATGCATGAGTTTAGAAAGACTGCCATTAAGCAACTCTTTTTTTTCATAAATCTAGTGCACAAAAATTTTTAGCATGACTCAAGCAACAAAATAATAGGCTGATCACCAGGCTTAGGGAGCCTGTAACAAGGAAGATAACAAGATCCTTTAGAGATACTAGAAATATTATGGAAAATGTATTAAAAAATGTGTAAAGCAGAGAAATATGGAAATCAAGAAACGGTACAAATGGAAATGTTTATGGAAGAATTAAATATGCCAAGGTTTAGGGGTAGATGCGGCTCACTTACTAACAGGATAGGAGGAGAGGAGATAAAAATAGTGTTGTGTAACCAAGCTACAGGAAATTCCCAGGGAAAATATGATATTCCTGTGCACATTTGTAAGCTAGGAGGGGAAAACTAATAAAGATCTGGAAGGATTTGTTTAACAGTATTGGATGAGGAGAAGTGCCAATATGCTAGAAGAAATTGGTGGTGGCTGCAATACCTAAAGAGAGTAAAGACCCATCATTTCCATCTTCAGGCCCATTTCAATACTAAACCGTGATTATAAAGTGTTTGTGTATAATATAGTCGCTAAAAGAATGGCAAAAATGATGCCAAAATTAATAGATATGGATCAATGTGGTTTTGTGGAGGGGAAGCAAACATTTGACATTGACGAAACAATGATCCAGAGGGAGGCAGAATGTAAGAAAATGCCACTGTTTTTGTTTGGTCTTGATGCAAAGAAAGCATTTGACAGAGTAAGCTGGAAGTTTATGAGCAGGGCAATGGAAGCATTTGTATTCCCTGATAAAATTATAAGGTTGATTAGAAGGATATATGAGGGATTGGAGGCAAAAATTAAAGTGGGTGGGTTCTTCTCTGATAATTTCTGTTTGAGAAAAAAAAACAGACAGGGATGGCCTCTTTAACCTTTATTTGCATTTTATTTTGAACCATTGGCAAAGAAAATAAAGGACGCAGAAATTCAAGTATTGTTGTCAAGAAAAGCTGTCTCTGTTTGGAGATTATATTTTATACCCGATAAAAACCAGAAAAGGACATTTCAGTGTTGTGGAACATTTTGCAACATTTTTCAAGTCGTTTCAGGATGCAAAATTAATGAAGCTAAAAGAAAGGCAATAGCTGTAAACTACATACACACAAACAAATTGGTTCAGCACTATCCATAATATTTATGGGGGTATGTTAAAATGAAGTACTTGGGAATATGGGTTAAAAAGGACTCTGGTGTGGTACCTAAGGATATGTCAGAAGAGTCTAAACAAAAGATGATACAAAAACTGAGAAATTGGAAGTTTTGTTTTTATGGATAGGAAGATACAAGCAGTTACAATGTTTAGTCCCTTTAGTTTTCTGCATAGGTCAGGCATATTTTTATCAACCAGAGGAGAAGTTGTAGATAAAGAGCTGAAGGATTTTATCTAGAAGGGGAAGATGGCAAGAGGCAACAGGGATAAGCTGATTCTTCCAATAGAATAAGGCGGTTTGGGATTAACCAATTTGAATGGGATATTTCAGAGTTACATAGTTAAGTCTACTATACATAGCAAAAGCAGAAAGGTATAATTCAAAGTAGAAAGGGATGATGAAACAGGGGGAGACTCGGAGAAAGAAACTGGGATTTTGGATGCAAGTCCTTAAGGAGAATAACAATAACTATACAGAGTATTATATTCATAAAGTAACAGGTAAGTAACAGGTAAGTATTCTAAGAACTAAACCAACATGGGAATGGATAAAGGAGATTCTGCTGATAGAGAGAACTGCAATTTAGGGATGCAGACAATAGGCAAGAGGGGCTGGAATTTATTGGACAAAACTGACAAAATAACCAAGGTATTAGGAGCAAATAATTAGAGAGGGAAAGGTGATAGAATGAAGAGGCCAATAATTTATTTGGACTCCAGGCTAGAGATTACCTTCCCTATCAAGGACTGATATCAGAGTATAGGCAAAGAGAAATAAATGGGAGGATCCTAAGTGAAAGACCAGCACTGCTAGACTTTGTAGTAGAATCTAGAAGAGAAGCTGCTGTTTAAAAAAGGAATAATTAGTAGAGCATATAAAATATTGCATGATAACTATAAGAATCAATCAGATGAGGTTAGAAGGGATTGGGAAGAAAGATTTGTTGAGCAATTAACAAAGAAACAATGAGAGGATATATGTATGTCTCCCTAATATGCAAGAAAGTCTAGAATATTTAGGATCTTTGCTTGAAAGTGTTTATGTAGGTATTTTTATACTCCAATTAGACTCCAAATAATTTTTCCTCCGGTATATAACAAATGTTGGTGCAAAGGGGAAGAAAGAGATAATTGTGAATGTATTTTCTGGGAGTATAATGAGTTGGCAGACTTTAAAAATTCCCTGCAGACTACTCAGAAATACTGGGTGAGCAAAGTGGTATAACTAAGGAACTGAATTTTTATTTTTTTGAGCTGTGATACAGAATCAGCATTGCCTACACATAGTAAGCCCTTGCTGAGTTCAGATATGGTGGCTGCCAAAAAAAGCAATTTCTGGAAAATGGAAATCAAAGCCTAAACCAATTGTACTAGAAGTAGCAAATATAGTAACAGAGATATAACAACTGGAAATGGGATCTTTAGAAAGGGGTAGGATCAAATTACATAGAAAAAAGGGAATTCTGGGAACAATACATGCAGAGGAGGTATGAGGTTGAAATGAAGGCAGGATTTGAATGAGCTGTGTAATGTTTGGCTGACATTCATTGGATAGATTGTAAGTGATGTATTGTTTGCAACTAAAATTCTGTCAATATGGTTTGTTTTTGTTGATATAAATTTATGATTGCCTATGTCCTAAGTGATAATTTAATAAAGATGTTTCTTGTTTAAAAAAAATTACAGCTGATGGTTAATAACATACAGATGTGACCAAAATGGTTTACATTAAAAAAATCTGGGGATGATATTTGATGTCATACTTGATAAAATCAAAGGTCCACTCTTTTCAAGATATTATACTTCCTCAGCAGTGCAGCTTATGCCAGATGTAGACCATGTTATGGTGACTAGTGCATTAATGCTGTACCAACTCAGCTACTGTAATGCATTTTACTTTGTGTTTATAAATGGTGATCTGGCCCTGTTGTATGTGGTGCAGAATTTAGTGCCAGACTGTTATGCCTTTATGTGATCTGTACTTGTTAATAGTTGCTGCAAAATCTGTATTTAGTATCTTAGTCTTGACTTGCAATTCTCTGCATGTTTGAAGCTTTGCCTACCAAAAAAGCAGCTGGCTCTATATTCCCCAGTGAGGCCACTCCAGTTATTAGGTGCAAAGTTAACAGTTATTCCCAGAATCAGGCTGGAAACTTCTGCAAGACTTTTATCTCTGTTGCCCCTGTCTTGTGCAGTCATAGGATAATAGTATCATATAAGTACATGGTAAGTGAATTTAAAGACCATATGCACCTTACTAAATACCACCCTCAGGATGTACCTTCTACTTTCAGAAGGAAAAAATATGTTAGGCCAAGGATGAACTTGTACATAACCATCCACTTGTTAAGGTTAGTCTTGAAAGAGGTAAGGCTGTCACTCTGCTTAAAATGCAGGGCAGTTTGCGCCAGAGATGGAGCATCATCACCCCTTCTTTGCCAATTTTATTTTTGTATGGGTTTGGGGTATCATGCTTTTACCATCTCTCGCAATTTAGTGCCCCTCTCCTACCTTCTTCGACAGTTATGTCTGACTGTTGAATCTTCTCTCTCACACAGTCCCTCCATCTCTGTTGTATACCTTTGTTTCCTCTTGCCTTCTTCCTGTTTCTTCCAAATCATCTTTACCAACTCATCTTCTGCTTAACTGCACGTGCCCAAACCACCATAATGTCTTCTCTCTGACCTTCTCTGCAGTTGGTGCTGCTTTGGTTTCTGCTTTGATTTGCCCGTTTGTCTGCCCCACAGAATGCATCCTACCATCCATCTCAGGCACTTCATTTCCATGATCTTTGGCTTTTTCAACTGCTCCACTTTCACTGCCCAGCTTTCTGTTCTGTAAAGTAGTACTGGTTGCACCACTGTTTTGCACATCTTACTTTTCAGTTTCTTTAACATTCTTGTATCACACATTTACCCTTTGGCTGTACATCCTGTGATTCTAGCTGTGACTTTATCATTCAGACTTCCTTTCTCCTCAACCAACCATCCCAGATACTTGAAAGATGCTAACCTGTTCCTCTATCTTTTCTTATCGAAATTTCCCCCATTTCCTACCATAACTCTCTTGTCTGCACTAATTTTCATCCCATGTGCCTTCAGTTTTGCATTCCATTCCCCTATCATTTGCTGAAGTTACTGTTCAGAATCTGTAATGACACATTGTCTGAACACTGTTTGTACATAGCCTGCATTAATTCTACTAAAGTTTCTAGGACCTCGAACCATCTCAGGAATGCCCAAATCAGCCTTCTTGGTACCTTGTCATGTATTTTCTCTAAATGTAGTTATGCCCATTTAAACTCCATCTGTAGCTTCTTAACTATCTCACTGCAAACACCGGATCTGTTGTGCTGCATCCTGATCTAAACACAAACTGTTCCTCTTTCATCTTACTTTTAACTATTCTGCATATTCATTTATCTGTCACTCTCTCCAGCACTTTCATGCAATGTCACAGGAGTTTTATACCTCTGTACTGCCCACACTTGTGAATATCCCTTTTGTTCTTGTACAATGGTACTAGAATGCATATTCTTCATTCATCTGGGATGTGCCTTTCTGTCCATACTACTGTAACTAATACTTGAAGCCATTTCTCCCCTAACTCATCCAAAGTCTTGATCATATTTATCTGCCATGGCCTCACTTAAGCCTGCTGCTCTACCTGACTTTCATTATCCTTAGTGGTGTTGGTTTTTCTAGGGTGGGTTCTTATTCTTATTTCTTTATCGTCTGTGGCTGGGGAAGTCCAGTTTCTGTGGGGTTTTCTTCGTTGAGAAGTTGCTTGGAAGTACTCATTCCATTTGCATTTGACTTCCTGTGAGCTGGTGAGCAAGTTGCTGCTGGTAACCCTTATGAAGGGTGTCTGATGACTATCATCTTTATTTTTACATCTTAGCCTTGCAACTGAATAGTTTTTTTGTGCAATCTGAATCAGTTTCCAGAAACTGGTATTGTGCCTCTGATTTCTTGTTCTTTGCCATTTTGATTGCTGTGTTAGCCTCATTGCTAACCAACCAGTATTCCTTCTTAGCCTGGTCTACTTTTTCTTTCACTTTTCCCTGCACTTCTTTCTTTGAATAACTTCCCAGAGTTCTGCATTTTACCACCATCTTTCCTTGGGTACCTGATTCAGATGCGTATCTGTTCTATAGTGCTCACAAGTGCTCTTTTGAGACACTGCTATTCTTTTACAACTCCACCTATTTTCTTGTTTTCCAGAGACACTAGAGCTCTGAATATTTCCTTGAACTCTTGTGCTTTCACTCCAGTCAGTTTCCTGCTCTTCCGCCTAGACGCTGTTGATCTTGGAGCCTTCTCTGACAACTGTTATGCAGCTGTCTGTGGCCACCAGTGATTTGTGCTGCAGACCGACTGAGGGTGACTTTTTAATTTCTGATTTTACCTCAATGCCGTTTCCTTACAAAAAGTAAGTCTACCCAAGTTGCGGCCACTCTTGTATGTGATCTTTTTTTTTTACTATTATATTTTTTTTATTTTTTCCAAATTTAGTTACAATTCTTAACATAACATAGATATTACATTATACAACTCTTGAAACATGAAAATTACAGCAATTTAGATATAGAAGATAAATGCAGTGCTGATATTATAACATCCATAAAACAGAACTATTTACAAAGGTGTCTAGTCATCTTGAAAGAAATAATTGCTTTACTATAAATCATTTGGAATCAGAAATGTCCATTTTCTCCAATGTTTCCATTACTATTATCCAAGAATTCATATGATGTAATTCTGTTAGTTCTTTTTTAACAGTCTTCATGTCCATTTCACCAACAGCCAAAGTAAGGTTTTTAAATCAATTAAATGAAGGAGAAGTTTGTTTTTTCTAATTAATGGTAATTATCTTTCTGGCTTTAGATAACAAGGGCCATAAAATTAATAATCTATTTCTTGAAATACAGTTAGGAATAAGTAAGTTAAACAAAACCAATGTTTTAGTTAAATTAAAGCTGTCGTTAATTATAGTCTGAAAGAAAGAGTTTATATTCCAGTAATTTTCTAATTTTATACAATCATAGAATACTTTTTCCCAATTTGCTTTTAATTTCCTTCCAGATCTCCAACAGCTTTCTTGATTATGAAACATTAAAGCTAATTTATGTGGGGTGGAAAAGCTTCTATGTAGGAATCTCCATGAGAACAAATGCCAATGGAGTGACAATGTAGTATGTTTTGAGGACCTTAGAAAAAGTTTTTTCTCATTGTCTTGTGGAGGATGTTTATTAACCACTGTAAAATAATTCCAATAAGAATCTTTATGCTATATTTTCATTTCTTTGATTAATTTGTAAATGTTAGACAAGTATTTTTTTCCTTGGAAAGGTTGGTTAGTGATGAATGTAATGTAGTCAACAAATTTAGGTATTTGATGTCTAACAGACATTTGCATTGCATCTCTTTTATTTAGTGGAGATTGTCTCAGTGATTGTAAAGTTAACCATATATCATTGGTTAAATTATATTTACTCATAAGATATGTGATGGTTGATATCTTGTCCTTTTCTAATAATTGATGCCAGTATATTAATTCTGCTTTCTTTAACACTTCCATTCTATTAAATTGAAGCATTTCGAAATTATTAGTATAAGCTAATGGAAACATTAAAAATATCCAGGACTTGACACTGGGATCTGTGTTCACAAACTTTTTAAATATAGTTAATGTTTAAATATTTTATTATTTTTGTTTTCTAGAATGTATGATTTTAAAGTCCAGTAGAAAATATCTGATATAATGAATAGATGCTCTTGAATATGACTATGCATAGAGTCTAAGCAAATTTGTTCATGTAGCAATTTCCATAAAGAAGAGCATGATGGATTGAGCTGTAAAGTTATATTTTTAACTACAGCTGATAAAGCATATAGCTTCATATCTGGAAGATTAATTCCTCCATCCTCACAGTTTGGTAAGTGATTGTTTAAAGCTATTCGAGGTTTGAGTGAGTGCCATAGGAATTTTAAAATTATTTTATTATATTTTTGTATTGTATGTTTGGGTGGTGGTAATGAGAAAACTTGAATGAGATATAATATTTTGGGAAAGATAATTGATTTAATCAAATACAGCCTGTCTTCCATTGTAAATAGATATCCATTCCAACTTGTAATCAATTTCACTATATTATTTATTACAGTGGTATAGTTAAATACAATAGTGTCATTTAAGTCATGGGTTAAATAAACTCCTAAATATTGAAGTTTACCATCTGAGCAAAATATTTTGGGAGTTTTTTTTATTTATGTTGATATTTATTTTAGGACTCAAACATAATATGTTTGTTTTTTCTTCGTTAAACTTAAGTCCTGAGACTTTTTGGAAATTAGCCATGGTTTTAAATAGTGCTTGTATAGAATGGTTTGCATTGGACAGAATTAAGAAGATATCATCTGCAAATAGTTGGAGTTTTAAGTTTAGGTTTTTGGTTATTTCTATACCTTTTATGTTATCTTGAGATCTAATACTGTTTGCAAAGGGATCAATCAATAAGACAAATAATAAAGGTGATAATGGGCAACCTTGTTTGGTTCCTTTTTTGATTGTAATGGGACCTGATTTAATTAATTAATTAATTAATTTATTTATTTATTTATTGTTAACCGGGTTAGTCCAGCTGGGCTAGTGGCCCATTTTCAGTGGAGACCTGAGGAGAAAAGCTCCAATACATAATATAAAGTATATAGGTTTACATCATTACAGTATATCTAAGTTTACAGAATATGCATCATTATATGATGTAAGTTCAAATAGTTGTAAATTTACAAAGGCAGAATTACAGAGAGTTGCCACAATTATAATAGATAAAGTGAGTAGCACTATATATAAGATCCTAACATAACATATGCTAAAGAGTTTTCATATAGGGTGATGATTAATTTTATAAAAGCTTTGGGAAATTTATATTCTTCTAAAACTAAGTTTAAATATCTCCAGTTTACTGTATCAAAAGCACTGTTAATGTCTAAAGAAACTAATATTAATTGTTTGTCTATATGTTTAGCATAATCTATTAGTGGTATGATTCTTTTAATGTTATCATAAGTATTTCTTCATTTTATAAAACCTGTCTGATCTTTGTGTATTAATGTGGGGAGAAAATGTTTAATTCTGTCTGCAAACATTGCCACGAACATTTTATAATCTATGTTAAGTAATGATAATAGGTCTGTATGAGGAATAGTAATTTTCGTCTTTACCAGGTTTTACTATTGGAGATATTAGTGAATATTTCCATGAAGGTGGTGTTAATAGTTTTTCTTTAGATATACTTTTAAGAGTAACGATAAAGACCGTCTTGGCAGTAGTCTGAACATTTCTGGTAATATGTTATCTGGTCCAGGGGCCTTATTCATTTTAAGTTTGGAGATTTGTGACTTTAATTCTGTCATTGTTATTGGTTTGTTGACTGTATCAATTTGGTGTTGGGATAGTTTGAAAATCTTTAATGTCATTTATTGAAATAAGTTCAATATTTGATGTATTAAGTGTATTATAATGAAGTCTAAATGTTTCTGATATGTTATTAAGATCCATTACTACCTTATTTGTTTGTGAGTTGTATATTCATTTTATTTGTCTAGATTTAATATTTTTTTGTCCTATTTGCTAGTTGTTTTTGGTTGAGGGAATTCATAGAGTGAGAGTTTAATTTAATTTTTTCAAGGTTTATCATAGTTTTCTGATGTTGTATGTGATCTTTTGACTATCTTGCTGAACTATGTGTTGGCCATCATCAAGCGGTTTGCCAGACAGAAGTCTAGAATATTTTTTCTTTTTTCCGTTTGCCCCACCGTTCTGCACCCAGACAGTTCTCCTATCCTGTTTTATCTGTCCTGATATGCGCATTCATTCAGGTCACCCATTATCAACACCAACTTGTGTTGTCTGCTTTGTCTAACAGGCTCTGCAACTGCTGCTTAATGCACTCTGTTCTTCAGTATTGCATACCTGCTGTGTGAGCACAGCCTGAGATTATTAATGCTGCCCTGTCTTTATACTGAATTCTAATTGCCATGAGTCTGCCACTAATTTTGATGAAATTCCTCACTCTCTTCTGAAGACACACACTGAAAAATTCCTACACTATTTCAAGTCTTTCCTCCCCCTGAGTAGTAGACTATGGATCCCAAGTCATGTGATTTTTGTTGCACTGCCTTTCCATCTGATCTCGTGTATAAGCAGGATATCCATCCTTCTCCTTACCATCATGTTGTCCACTTTTAAGCTGCATCCAGTCAGAGAAACTATATTGAGTCAAACGTTTCTTAGTTTGTTTGGCAGGTTGATTAGTTTTACGGCCAGAATTTGGTAAACAGAACTATTCCAGGTAACCCAAGCTAGGCACAGGCCAGCCAGTAGCTTATTGATCCAGGGCTGCTGGGTTTATGCCGGGCACACGATGGCCAGTAGAGAGAGAGAGAGACACCTCCCACTATTAGCATGCGTTCCCACCATATGTAGGAAAAGGAGTGGTTCTTAACCCACTTATCACCAGCAAATGCCCATGTCTTTTTTGGCAATGTTAATGTGACCAAATCACCTAGAGCCACTTTTTACACCATTGATTAGCTAACCATGACACAGTGGATAGTCTGTGATCTGTGCTTTCCTGTCTAGAGGATACAGAGCATTACAGTTGATGCTTGAATCGGTTGGTCTACACATCTCCATTAGGTAATGAATCTTCCCTCCAACATGTTTTATTTATATGTTGGTAGAGGTTCAAATCCTAACTTTGGCTATTTGTGTAACTAATCATCTTGTAAAAGAGATCCATTAGGGGGTAGGGTCTTTGGCACTGAATGCCAGGCATAAATCTCCATATGGGGTGTATAAGAGACGGAGTATAGTGGTAGGACTTCTAGCCTGTGTTGGTACCAGTAATCTTTTTTTCTCAGGAACCTTTGGGGACTTTTCTGCTTTATAGTATGTCTGGCCCTTGGTACATGCTGAAAAGGGGCATTGTGCTCAATAATTGGACTAATTAGGGCAGTACAAAGGACAGTAACATTATTTGACTTAGAGTAGATAGTAATGTCTTTCAGCTTTTCCCGGTTAGGGGTCGCCAGAGCGGAACTCTGGTCCGCTAATGATTGGTACTGGATTTTTACGGTGTCGAGATGCCAGCCCGACCTTCAGAGAAGGCACACCCATTCATGTACGCACCTACCTGCATGTCTTTAATGTCACTCGACCATGGGGCAGACAGGCAGACTCCACACAGAAGGCACTCCAGCCAAGAATTGAATGGGAGAACCTTTTGCTGTGAGGCAACAATGCTAACCGCTGTACTAATTAGTTGTTCTAGATAGAAAGATTTCCTAAATGCAGTTGTCAAAGGATTGGGAATTGTAAAAAAAGATAATAAAAGTAATATTAGAAAAGGGGAATTGTTGACTTTAGTGACAAAATCCCTTTCTACCACTTGTGTGGAGTGTAGTTACCTCCTGTCTAGCTTCCTTGATATACATCACTACATCTCATTTTTATGGTCACAAAAATACCATATTTTTACGAGACTTTAGATTGCTTGCCAAGGAGAGTCTGTTTTACATTACTGGTATTTATTTTAAGTATCTATATATATTGCATATTTGGCATAATGACATTTGTATATTAAAATTCATTCCTTTCTTCTGCATTCAGTGCCTAGGCATGTACCTTAATAAAGGATCACTTGTAATACAGTACATTGATATTTGATAAGAAGCCTAAGCTACTGTGCATACAATAAATTGGGACTCCCTGAGCTACAGTAAATGTAAGAGTTGTTCATGTGTCACCGTCAATGGGCAGGGGTCCTTTATTCTGTAATATTTAGGCATGCTGCATCATCAGCATGTTTGCTTGCATGGATTCCTGTGGTGGGAGGTTGTAATTAGTCTGGCTTGTTCTTGCTTCAGTGTGTTTTTAATTTAAATTGTTGGAACTGCAGAATTGGACTCTGGAATATTACCAAGATTTATTAGGCCTGCTAATATGGCATAATTGTGCATTTAAACTCCACACCAAACGTTTGCGAGTCATAGTAATGCCTTTGAAGTAACTAGGAGTTCACATTATCTACAAGCTAAAAAATGTTATCCTAATAACTTTGATTTTTTAAGCTGTGTTAGTCATTTGTATGTTCATTTTATTTATATATATATATATATGTGTATATATGTGTATATATATATATATATATATATATATATATATATATATATATAAAAAAATATATATATATATGTTTTTTAAACAATTTTCTCCTGTGTTCTAGGTTTTAGTTCTGCTTAATGTAGAAGATATGATTGGTCATTTGCAACGGATTCTGGAGGCTGATGAAGTGAACTGGCAGTTTTTACTGTCCTTTGTATCTACTCTTTTAGTCTGCCAGGCTCAGGCACAGACCGTCTTTAAAGGTATTTGTCTTTATTTATTTGAATACTTGCTTGCCTTTTTTGTTCATTGACACAATGTACTAGACAAAGGATGCTTATTTTAGATGTGACCAAGGAGAATTCATTGACAACAACTAAAAGAAAATGCAACAATATAGGATAACATCACAAATACAGTCAAGCAAGTAGAACTGAGATTTGCATAAGTAGCTTGTTGTAGGTATAACAAGCATATTTTAGACAGTATTGTGGCTCAGTGGAAGGACAGCCTCACAATTTCAGCATTTAAAGTTCAGTCATGTGTTTCAGTCACTGCCTTTTGCACAATCTGCATATTGTCACTGCTTGTGAGTGTGTGTTTTTAACTGTTTTTGTTTCTTCCCATTTTCCAAAACCATGCTGCTTGATAGGATACAGCTGTATATATTTATTGATTTGTGGTTGTACCTAGTCTCTGTTAACAGACAGATAAGATTTGAGTCCTGCCATTTCTACGCCATATCATGACCAGTTTGCCTTAGGGGAGGTCCTTACAGCAACTTAGCACTGAACATGTGAGTATGTAATGGACAGAGGCTGTGGTCCTTGGATCCATTCCACTATCCACAAATAATCCAGAGAGGATGGTGTCTCAAGATAAACCAGTGGCACCAAGCAATTTAAGGTAAAAAAGATGCACACAAATGTGATTCATTGACCAGTTCAAATGCAACCTGAACTCAATAGAGTATGAACTGTTTTCATGGGTTGGAGGTTGCAACATCCACACCCTGACAAGGACTACATACTTACTACTCAACGAGCTGTGTTTTTGGCATTTGACTCCAGGCCCTTTTCTCATCATTCTTTGAGAACGTCTGTGTCTTGTAGTACGCCTTGTAGATAATAACTTTCAAAAAAAAAAAAATGAATTCAGCCAATAAAAAAGGTGCAGCGTGTGTACTGAAGACCAAACCAGTAAACATGAAAAATGCACCAACGGGGGATTAGCAATGATAATGCCCACGTTATTAGTAAAATATACAATATTGAGCACTTTCGTCCCTCACAGTGGGGACTTCATCAGAATATGTAAAAGAAGCCAATCATTAATGATGATACAACTCTGTTGTGTGCTCAAAAAGGACAGTAAAAGATGTTTGAATTTATTTATGTGGAGTTTATACTTGATGGATATGTTCTATCTGATTTAAAGTGTTTATGATCGACCTTATGCAAAGATTTGTTTCATTTACCATTTTTACAACAGGTTAAAGTTGCATTCCATATACATTTTTTAACTTTTTTAACTATTTTAACATTTTTACTATTTATTAGAGATTTTATTCTTCATATTACATAATTTGACATGGCAGGAAATGATGTAATGATTGACTTTAAGATATGGTGTTATTTCAATAGAGCTTAAAGATGTTTTCACTGACTCTGATGATGCCTTAATATTTTATCAGGTGAAAGCGCTTAGTCTGTGAATTTTGTATGTTAATTTATTTTGTTTTAATAGTTTGGAAATATTAAAGTGAGTGCTTTTTCTTTACCATGGGCAATGGTTTTATTATTTTTCTGTTATTTGTATTCCTAAGAAAGGCAGCTCATACCACTGTTCTTTAGTGTCATTTGCTTTTCATGTTTTATTTTTCATTATCTTTTCTTTAGAAAAGAAGGCTAGTGGTACAGGAGATATGTTATTAACTAGTCCCAGATGTTTGCCATCTTCCTCAGTAAACTTTGTCAGCATGGATTTTATTGTTTGCTTAAAACACTTCGCTGACCTATGTTTCTGAGGTGTGTACAGTGAGGTTTTAACTGCTTGATCCTAAAATATTGACACAGCTGATGCATTATTCTGAACACCAGTTGAGTCTCCTGCTCCGTATTTCCTTAGTTATCCAACAATGGGAAATAAGACTAGCTCCTGTGCTGTAGCTCAAGCATTAGACTTGCATTAGGGACTAGCCTCTTAGTTACTTTAGTCCAAGATAACCACACTTTAATGAAATGTATTGCTTGAATTCACTGATGGCCCACTGATATCAATAACAGTGTGTTCAAATGGCACCACTATGGCATGCATTGTAAACAAAATATTTCTGAAGCATGGTGAAGGGCTGTCTTCTGGCATTCTAGTTTCCTAGCCCAGAAAGTCCTTTTTTCTCATTTTTCCTGGCCAAGGAAACCTTGCTAGCGTCCATGCTTAGTAGGGTACATTCCTACATGCTCCCTCAGCACATGACTATGTACTGAGCTCAACACTAGGGATGTGAAAGGTTTAGACACCAGTGGTTTTCATACTATTTTCTCTCTGTTCTTACTCTGTAAAGTAAGTCATTTTATTATTCAAAACAATGTTAGAAATTAGAAACATTTTGTTGAGCTTCTTTTTCTACAACACCATCTCTAGTTTTTCTTGCTTGCTTGCTTAAGATGTTAACTTCCCGGTGTGCCTTTTTAAAGTTGATCCTGCTTAGATAGGGATCAGTCTATCATGAGACAGAAGGCAACTGCATCTTCTCCTACCTGTATAGGTGCTAGGGTCTGTATCTAATGGTATTCCTAACAATGACAGCAAATACCAGTCTTATTTAGTTTCAGTTGCTGTTCATGCCTCATTTAATTCTCATGGTCTTTTCCTTTTTAAACCGGATTCCTAGAATCCTCTCTCTTCTGTAGAGTTCCTGTATACTTTGGCACAATAGGAAAATCATTAGGGCCGTTTTCAAGGTTGTTTCTCACTATATATTGCCCTGTCCTTTTGTCTTTTAAGTTTGCTTTCCTTTGTGCGCATGTGTGCCTGTTTTCTTTCAATAGATTGCTCCGCCTCTTCAAAGGTTACCTTTATCTGTTGTATACATTCTTCCTTTACTTGAGTTTATTGTTGTATACTGACAGAAAACAATTGCCTAGTGACTGTGCCCTGCTGAACAGCTAAGAACTGATCATACAGAAAGACTTGTATCTATCTGCTTCACCCCAAGAAAGGTTCCAATCTACTCCATGAGCAGTACACTTTCAAGGAACTGAGAAAGTATGTTAAATGATGTTTACCTCACATAATGTATTGTAACTTTGCCTAATTTCTTGCTAGGTGGTCAGAGCATGCTCCCGGCCAAGACTCCCAGCAGCCATTTCCCTTCTCACTCTGCACCCCCAATATCCTCCTTTATCTAAACCTTGTAAATATATAGAATCTTTAGTTTAACCCCCAGAAGCTAGTATCTGAACCATATAAACTACGAACTTACTGCATTAAATAAAGTATTACATTTCAACCCAAACAGGCTGTTAGTAAGGTGTTAGCAACCTTAGATACTTTGACCCAGTGCCCTTCACCTGTGCCCCCTCACCTTGGGCTCTGCTCTCTGCTTCACTGATTGTTTTCTTATCTGCTCGCTAAGTCTTCTTTGCTCCAACCTGCTCTGTTTGCCCTGCGGGCTCACTCTGCTCCCCTACCCTGCCCCCAATTCTCACCCGCCCCCACTACTCCTACCTTTATTCCCACCGCTATTCTCCACCCCATCATCTCTCACCCAATCCCACACTCTTCTCATCAACCACTCCCACGCACCACCAATTAACCAACCTCACCCCATCCTTATCCATTATACTGCCTACACTTTTCCACACCCCTCACTCCTTCTCTCACACTTACCCACTGACACCAAACTACCTATTCCCACCTCCTCAATTTACCATGCTCTCTCCACTTTCTGTAACCCTTCCCTGCCACTCAATCTTCTTGCTTCTTCTAATCACTCTGATCCATGCTACCTCTTATTCCACCTCCAAACCCCCCCTTCTTTCCTACCCCCCACCTCCCTTCCTATCCCTACAACCTCCCACTTTCACACCATATCCTCCTCTCTTGTTCAACCAAATCCACTCCACTACTGCAAACTTAAGATCACATCCTCCTCATTGAAGCACAACACACCTAAAGCAATATTGCTTTCCCCACATAATTCAAGTAGCAAACCCAAGCTCCTGTTCACATCTTCCTTTGCCAACCTCTTCTTATCAGGAGACATACACCCCAACCCTGGACCAAAGACTAGAACCAACCACACTCCTCCAATCACTACACATACCACCAAGCCTAAATATCTCAAACTACTTACCATTAACACCCAGAGTTTGAGAAATAAAATATACCACTTCCATGCTATATATTGCCCTGTCCTTTTGTCTTTTAAGTTTGCTTTCCATTGTGTGCATGTGTGCCTGTTTTCTTTCAATAGATTGCTCAGCCTCTACAAAGGTTACCTTTATCTGTTATATACATTCTTCCTTTACTTGAGTTTATTGTTCTATACTGATAGAAAACAATTGCCTAGTGACTGTGCCCTGCTGAACAGCTAAGAACTGATCATACAGAAAGACTTGTATCTATCTGCTTCACCCCAAGAAATGTATTGTAACTTTGCCTAATTTCTTGCTAGGTGGTTAGAGCATGCTCCCGGCCAAGACTCCCAGCAGCCATTTCCCTTCTCACTCTGCACCCCCAATATCCTCCTTTATCTAAACCTTGTAAATATATAGAATCCTTAGTTTAACCCCCAGAAGCTAGTATCTGAACCATATAAACTACGAACTTACTGCATTAAATAAAGTATTGCATTTCAACCCAAACCGGCTGTTAGTAAGGTGTTAGCAACCTTAGATACTTTGTTGACCCAGTGACCTTCACCTGTGCCCCCTCACCTTGGGCTCTGCTCTCTGCTTCACTGATTATTTTCTTATCTGCTGGCTAAGTCTTCTTTGCTCCAACCTGCTCTGTTTGCCCTGCGGGCTCACTCTGCTCCCCTACCCTGCCCCCAATTCTCACCCGCCCCACTACTCCTACCTTTATTCCCACTGCTACTGGGGCACCCCATCATCTCTCACCCAATCCCACACCCTTCTCCTCATCAACCACTCCTACCCTCCACCAATTAACCAACCTCACCCCATCCTTATCCATTATACTCCCTACACTTTTCCACACCCCTCACTCCTTCTCTCACACTTACCCACTGACACCAAACTACCTATTCCCACCTCCTCAATTTACCATGCTCTCTCCACTTTCTGTAACCCTTCCTTGCCACTCAATCTTCTTACTTCTTCTAATCACTCTGATCCATGCTACCTCTTATTCCACCTCCAACCCCCCCCTTTCCTACCCCCCCGCCTCCTCAACCAACTCACTTCCTATCCCTACAACCTCCTACTTTCACACCATATCCTCCTCTCTTGTTCAACCAAATCCACTCCACTACTACAAACTTAAGATCACATCCTCCTCATTGAAGCACAACACACCTAAAGCAATATTGTTTTCCCCACATAACTCAAGTAGCAAACCCAAGCTCCTGCTCACATCTTCCTTTGCCAACCTCTTCTTATCAGGAGACATACACCCCAACCCTGGACCAAAGACTAGAACCAACCACACTCCTCCAATCACTACACATACCACCAAGCCTAAATATCTCAAACTACTTACCATTAACACCCAGAGTTTGAGAAATAAAATATCCCACTTCCAGGCTTGGCTAAACCATAATATACCAGATATAGTTGCAGTCTCTGAGACCTGGCTAAAACCCCACATTCCTGACTCTGAAATCCTACTCCCTGGGTTCCAAGCACTCAGACAAGAACGCCAAAATAAGAAAGGAGGAGGAGTAGCCTTAATTTACTCTAGTCTACTCTCCATCACTCCCTACCCAAACCCCATTCCTCAGTTCAATAATGCTGAACTAGTCATAGGAATACTCAAAATTAATAACCATAAAAACATTTGTGTTATGGCCCTCTACATTCCCCCTGGAAACAACAGCAATACACTTGAAGAAATACTTCTGTGGGCCACAACCAATATTACACTTGAGACATACATTTTAGGGGATGTGAACATTGACTGGAACAAAATCAATTTCAAAACTCCCTCCATTTCTATCAATGTATTTAACTTCACACTACTTATATGTGACATCACCAGACCCAACAAAAAGAATCCCCCAGGGACCACTCTTGACTGGATGCTTGTCTCCCACCCAAATAAAATTTCACACTCAGGCACCTTACCAAACACCATGAGTGACCATTTGCCAGCCTTCATCCATAGAGAAACTCCCTCCACTCCTCACCTTCACCAATGCATCCATACTCGAAACCTCACTAACTCTAACTCCACAACTTTTTCCTACTCCCTCAAACTCACAAACTGGGACAGCCTAAAAACTCTTCCTCTAGATAATACTGTAGACGTCTTTAACTGTACCTTCTTAAATACCCTGAACTCCCAAGCCCCACCTAGAACAAAACATATAAACCCCAACTCTGCCCCATGGCTAACTAAAGAAACTAAAACTCTTATGCAACAAAGAGACAAGGCCTGGAAACTTTATCACCACAATAAAGACCCTGACTCCCTTCTGAAATATAAGCAACTCCGCAACCTAGCCAAAAAACAAATTGTAAAAGGCAAACTCCAGGCTAACCATTCCAAAAACCCCAAACAATTTTGGAACTCCATCAACTCTCTTCTAAACCCAGGTACCAAACAAAAGCCTTGCCCAGACACCAGCAAAACCGATCTAGAAATAGCCACTCTATTCAACTCCTTCTTTCCGAACTCTATAGCAGAACTCACCAAGACCTTCCCAAATAATGACCCTTCCACCACCCTCAAAGCCTCCTCCCTAACCTCTACCAAACCTCCCATCCCCCGCAATCCTCCTTCATTTAAACTCAAACCCATATCCACTGTTTACATAAAAAAACTTCTTTCCAAACTCAAGCCATGTTCAAATGCCCCTGACTATATCCCCCACTATTCCTAAAGCTTGCAGCCGATGGTATCGCAGTCCCTATTAGCATTCTCATTAATAGATCCATTCAGGAATCCTATGTACCCAATCTACGGTGCTCTGCCTTTATCCTACCCCTCCACAAAGGATGCAAAAATAACTTCTCAAACTTCCAACCTATAGCCATTCTCTCCCCTATCTCAAAAATTCTTGAAAAATTCATCCACCTCCAGCTCATGCCTTTCCTTACCAATAATCAACTGTTCACCCCTACTCAGCACGGTTTCTGCCCTGGCCACAGCACTATAACTGCTGTTCTCTCTTACCTAGACATAGTAAACCACGCCCAAGACTCTGGAGAAATTGTATCTACAATCCTCCTCGATCTCTCCAAAGCATTTGACACAGTCTCCCACTCCCACCTCCTTAAACATTTTTCTAACCTTAATCTATCTCAAAACACCTTAACCTGGTTAAGTAGCTATCTC
Organism: Protopterus annectens; assembly: GCF_019279795.1. Lineage (NCBI taxonomy): Eukaryota > Metazoa > Chordata > Ceratodontiformes > Protopteridae > Protopterus > Protopterus annectens. Next base: position 263,839,869 of record NC_056742.1, on the reverse strand, counting down.
ACTGATAGATCTCAGGCTGTCAAGTGGCAAATTGGCACCTCAGCTTTCCTTCCCACCCCAACCGGGGTTCCCCAAGGATCCATACTTGGTCCAATGCTCTTTAATATATTCATTAAGGATTTCCATGCCGCCATCCCAAACACTAAGATAGTACAATACGCAGATGAGTCAACCCTAGTCTGCTCCGCTTCTAACCTACCAGAGCTCCAAACACTAACACAAATAGTCTTCTTAACTACAGAGAACTGGATGCTTCAAAATCACCTCTCACTAAATGCCAACAAATCTAAGATATTACTTTTCACTCACTCTAAATCCCTCACTATCATCAAAAACTCTCTCAAAATAATTAGCCATACCAACTCATCCATAGAAGTTGTTTCATCTGCTAAACTTCTTGGGGTTACTATTGGTTAACACCTAAGATTCGATACACATATTCAGCTAAATATTAAGAAAACACATCAAAAACTTGGTATGTTGTTCAGAAACTCCCACTTTCTCTCACCATCTACAAGACAAACACTCGCCCCTACCTACTTACTACCATCACTCTTGTATGGTGCTCCTCTTCTAACTAAACTATCTTCCTCTATCACTTCCAAACTAGAAATCTGTTACAACAAAATCTCTAAATTTGCCACTAAATCCAAATACACCTCCTACCACTGTTTCTCTCTCCACCAGCTTCAGTGGCTAGAACTTCCCAACTTCCTTATCTACCTCCAACTCACTTCATCCCACAAACTAATTTTTAAACCCACCAGTTGCCCAGCTCTAACTAACATCTTACCAACATACACCCCTAACAGAACTCTAAGATCTGCCTACCAAAATCTACTTTCTGTATACAGACAAAACCGTCCCGCAGGCCAACTTCTATCATTTTCCCTAGCAAAAAAAATGGAATTCTCTCCCTCCCACTCTAAGAACCTCAGAAAACGTTGAACACTTCAAAACTCAGCTCCATTCCCACTTCACCCATAATTGAAACTGCAGTTGCACTCAACCCACCTAGCCCACTAAGCCCCTAGCACAAGTTAATCTACCCCATACTGACTACCTAAAACAGTAGCCTCACTTTGAATATAACACTACTTAGCATTCTTTATCTTAAATGTATATTGTAAATAGCTTTCCAGTTGTCCTCCTTCTCCTTTCTGGGAAAGATTCTCTCTACTGGCAATTCTTAAACTTTGATGCTATTAACTAAATCATCCTCACTTCTCATCCTGAATGAGGATGTATATTCTTATCCTGAATGGTGATGTATACACCCCACCTTCTCTAGTTCTTTTCTGTCTGTCTCATCTCGATACTTTTTAAATAATGTACTTTCCACCTACATTCACCCCTCTATGCAAATTTGTGTTTACAAAAGTCATTCTATAACTACATTCTTATGAATAACTACAGTCAAATGAATAACAACTATTTTACAACCTTACTTTTATCATCTACCTCCTCAGTGCAAC